>NC_057711.1:139220393-139272657 GCF_004010195.1 Chiloscyllium plagiosum | reverse complement strand
AACTGACAACCGGAAGCGACAGATTCAAACCCCTACAAATGCCGGAGGAAAGATCACAGAAGCGCTTCACAGGAGGCTCCCAAGCACTGAGGATGTCACCTAGACAGGGGACGAAACATCTGCAACACAAATTCCCAGCTCGGCGAACAGAACCACAACAACGAGCACCCGAGCTACAAATCTTCTCACAGACTTTGAAGCGATATAACCTCACAAGACCTGTCCAGATTAGAAGTACTGAGTATTATTTAAATAGGAAAAGACTGCAAAAAGCTACAGCAAAGGAATTTAGGGGTCTTTGTGCATGAGTCACAATATACTTCCATCCACGTTCAGTGGGTAGTGGGGAACTCAAGCGGACTGTCGGTCTTTATTTCAAAGGAGTTTGGAATATAAAAGTAGGGAGGTCTTACTAAGATGGTGTAAGGCATTAGTCAGACCACAGCTGGAATACTGTTATGGTCCTTTATCATAAAAAAGATTTATTGTCAATGAAGGCAGTCCAGCGACAGTTCACAAAGTTGATCCTGGGCATAAAAAAATTTTCTTATGGGGAGAGGTTGAGTAAGTTGGACTTGTACTCATTGTAGTTTAGAAAAATGAGAGAAGACTGTATTGAATAATTTAAAATTCTTAGGGGCCTCACAGAGTAATGGTGGAGAGATTGTTTCCCTTTTTGGGAGAGTTCAGGACCAGAGGGTTTATCTCAAACTGAGGGGTTACCCATTTATGATAGAGTCACACAACACAGAAACAGACCCTTTGGTCCAACCAGTCCATGCCAACCATAATCCCAAACTAAACTAGTACCATGAAAAGGAATTTATTTTCTGATGAGAGTGAATCTGTGGAATTCTTTACTGCAGAGGGCTATTGAGGCTGGGTCGTTAAGTATATTCAAGGCTCAGATAGACAGGTATCGAATCAGTAAAGGGAATAGAGGGTTAATGAGATCACGGAGGAAAATGAAGTTGAAGATGATCAGTTAGGCGGCACATTTTGCGTGGCCTTCGGTGACTAAGCTACAGCGGATCACAGCC
Source organism: Chiloscyllium plagiosum (assembly GCF_004010195.1). Taxonomy (NCBI): domain Eukaryota; kingdom Metazoa; phylum Chordata; class Chondrichthyes; order Orectolobiformes; family Hemiscylliidae; genus Chiloscyllium; species Chiloscyllium plagiosum. The sequence continues at coordinate 139,271,617 of NC_057711.1, read as the reverse complement.
CTCTGAGCTGCCTTGAATTCAATACTGACACAAAATGCAAAGAAAGAACTTGCTTTTGCTAGACAAAGGCTGTTCAAATATGGGGATAGGCGAGGGAGGTATTTAGCCTACCTGACTAGGGAAAAGCATGCTCCCCAATTCATTACTGCAATCAGAGACAGTGCTGGGGTCCTTACATACGATACTAAAATGATTAATGAGGCTTTTCGGAGTTTTTACTCTGAATTGTACCAGTCTGAAGGTTGCAAGGACAGGAAGGCTAAAATGGATGCCTTTTTTAAGAACCTGGACCTCCCAGGGTAACCTTGGAACAGGCCTCTCTCCTTAATGGCCCCTTGACAGTTCAGGAAATACAGGAGGCAACTAGACAACTTCAGAGTGGGAAAGCACCTGGCCCTGATGGTTTCCCGGGTGAGTTTTATAAGGAGTTTATAGGGATTCTGTCAGGGCCGATGTTGGAGATGTATAATTACTCCTATATGCATGAATTCCGACCACCATCTTTGAGAGAAGCTAATATTTCCTTAATTCATAGAAAGGGGGAAGCTCCTGAGGATTGTGCCTCATACAGGCCCATCTCTCTATTAAATTCAGATTTCAAAATTCTGTCTAAGATCCTGGCGCTGAGATTGGAAAGGGTGTTGCCCCATATTATTAAAGAGGACCAGACAGGCTTTATAAGGGGCCATAGATCCTCTAGTAATATTAGAAGGTTGCTGAATGTGGTCCAAGTTTGTCAGCAACGATCGATTCAGGGGTTGGTGATTTCCTTCGATGCAGAGAAAGCATTTGACCGGGTGGAATTGCTGTATCTTTTTAATGTCTTAGAACAGTTCGGGTTGGGTGGAGTCTTTGCTAGGTGGTGGAGCTTTTAAATTGCTACCCTCTGGCCATGGTCATCACCAATGGGGTGAAGTCTGGGAATTTTACAATTGGTAGAGGTAGTCAGCAAGGCTGCCCCCTCTCACCATTGTTGTTTGCGTTGGTGATAGAGCCACTGGCAGAGGCTATTCGTCAGAATGTCCACAAAACCGCTCCGGAAGTGGGATCGAGGGCACACAAGATTACATTGTACGAAGATGACGTCCTTCTGTTTTCATCGAACCCAATCACCTCCGTACCTCATTTGATACAATGTATCAATTCATTTGGGGGTATTTCAGGATATAAGATTAACTTTGCAAAATCGGAGGCTATGCCTTTGGGGAACCTCAAGGATGTGCCAGAAGTCGAAGGTGGCCCTAAGTTCCTTTTTAAGTGGTCATGGGCAGGGTTCCAATACCTAGGCATTTTTATTACCCCTAAGTTTGATCTGTTATTTCGGACTAACTTTGCTCACTTGCTTGACAATATTGGGCGAGATCTCCAGAGATGGGAAGCTCTTCCAATTTCATGGCTGGACCAAATATCTCTCATTAAGATGAATGTTCTTCCTCATTTGTTTTATCCCATGTGTATGCTCCCTATAATGTTTCCCAGGTCAACGCTGCGGAAACTTATGGGATGGTTTGGTTCCTTTGTCTGACATCGTGGGTAGCCCCTCATCAAACTTACTAAATTGCAGTTGCCTCAAGGAGGGGGAAGGAGTTGATTTCCCAGACATCAGGAGGTATCAATTGAGTTCCCTGCTGTCCTTTGTCTGCGATTGGGTAGGTAATGATCTGAACTCAATATGGCTGGATATTGAGGCCTCCCAGGCAAAGAGCCCTCTTATTAACCTATTGTTCATGGATAAGATGAGGACAGTTATGGACCACTGCCGGAACCCCACCGTCATTAGTACGGTCAAGGCATGGAGGGCGAAGTGTCAGAGTGAGGGTTGTTTATCCAAGACTTCGCCACTTACACCTATAGTTGGCATGCCAGGGTTCCGACCAGGGATGATGGACCCAGGGTTCAAACTATGGGCAGTGAGAAGAGTTTCTAGTTTGGGAGACTTGTTTGAGGGGGATATGATGTCTTTTGAGCAACTGAGCCGCAAACACGGGTTACCCAGCAGAGATTGATTTTGTTTTTATTCAGGTTAGGGATTTCATCCAGAAGAAGACTACACTTCTCACTAAGCCCTATAAGCCCGGTACAGAGAGGTTGTTGCTACGTTCCACAAGCACCCTTACAGTTAGTGTCCTCTATCGCCTATTGGGTGGCAGGGCCTGGCAGGATATTAACCAGTTATGTGAGGTCTGGGAGCTAGAGCTAGGAGTGGAGATCTCTTCTGAAACATGGGAGAACATATGAGAGATTGCTCGAAAGATCTCAATCTGTAATAGGACATGCGCTACTCAGTTAGAAGTTCTGCACAGGGTTCATTTGGCAACAGACTGTCTGGTGAAGTTTAAAAAAGGGGCATCTTCAGTGTGCCCGAAATGTAAAGTAAGTGTAGGTACTCTTACCCATTGCTTCTGGACATGCCACTGGCTCCATGTTTACTGGAGGGTATTGAGGACTGAAGTCAAAGTAGACCTGATATCTCTCTTCTTGGGTCTACCGAATTTACCATCTTTAGACGGGCACGGGTAGAAACTATTTCATATTCTTGTACACTATGCACGGAAAAATATTCTGATGAATTGGGTGTCTGAGAACCCGCCGGGCTTGCTGGGATGGCAGAAACTAATTATGGAGCATATTCCCTTGGACGTTTTTTTACAAACATGGTGCACCACACAACAGACAATTTTTATAAGACATAGCAGTCCTACTTGAGTTATCTTAACTAGGGCATTTGTTTAACCAGAATGGTTAGGTTTGTCGAGCCCGGAGGGGGTCTCCTGAGTTAATACGGGTATATATACCACATTCCTGTTCCTTTGTTTGGGAGCTTTGCGCTGAGCATAGCTGTTCTGTGTTTTGTTTGCTTTTCTTTCTTTTTTTGATCTATTAGTTATTTACTTATTTATTGGTGTTGCTTGCACAGTGCTAGGGTTTGTTTTGTATTATAGGATAGATTAGTAGTTTGTAGACAGTAGTTGTATTGTAATTTAGTGGGTGGCACGGTGGCATAGTGGGCAGCACAGTGGTTAGCACTGCTGCCTCACAGCGCCAGAGACCTGCATTCAATTCCTGCCTCAGGCGACTGTGTGGAGTTTGCACATTCTCCCTGTGTCTGCGTGGGTTTCCTCCGGATGCTCCGGTTTCCTCCCACATTCCAAAAATGTGCAGGTTAGGTGAATTGGCCATGAGAAATTGCCCATAGTGTTAGGTATATTAGTCAGAGGGGAAATGGGTCTGGGTGGGTTGCGCTTCGGCGGGTCGGTGTGGACTTGTTGGGCTGAAGGGCCTGTTTCCATGCTGTAGGTAATCTAATCTAATTTGTGTTTTTTTTCTTTTTATTATACTGATATTTGTTTGTATTTTTCAATAATTTTATGTTTGTAACGTTAAAAAAATTTGCTAATAAATATATTTACAAAAAAAAAGTGTTAACCACTGAGACATTGTGCTGCCCTCTTCCTGCCAAAATGAATCACTTCATCCTTATGTTAAATTATATCAGCCATTTCGGCCACATTTACCTGTCCGTCTTCTTCACTGTCTACATGAGTTCTCTATCAGCAGCAAACTTTGAAATTATATTCTGTATAACCAAGTCAATAATATATAGCAAAAAGAACATGGTCCGACTATCAGTTCCCAGGGAACATTATGGCAGAGATTGTTCCAGTTCGAAAGGAAGAAAGTTTACTTATTCTATTTCTGTCTCTAAGTCAATTTAGGATCCAGCTCACCCCTGTATTTTCAATTTTGCTAAATGTACATTCTCTGGTACTTTATGAAAAGCCTCTTGGAAGGCATTAATCACATGATCCTCAGCAGCATTCTCTGTTACTTCACGTTGGCCAAAATAACAGGAGAACTCCTTGTTCCGGTCTTAGTCGTACAATAGAATGTTTACTGGTATTTTAAATTTTAAAGTCTCACCTGACTGACAGGAGTTTCAACCACACAGTGCTGCCATCAGTACTGAATGGAGATAAGTTGTCCCAGTAAAATAGATCAATTATGCTGCAAATCTAAGACTCCATTTTGGGGTGACACTGTACAACATTAATTATTTATATAGCTATAAATGCATGGGTCAGACCTCTTGTTACTATTTTAGTGTCTTCATTACCCAACTGCAGGTAATCATTTCAGAAAGTGTTCATTGTGCGAGTTTCTTTTCCCGTCTGTCACATTATAAAGTTGTTGCTAACTCAAAATGTGCTATCTGTAACTGCAGGACCTGTCTTGGAATTTGATTACTTATTATGTGAAGAATGCGGCAAAGAATTCATGGACTCTTATCTCAGTAGTCACTTTGATCTACCTGTCTGTGATAATTGCAGGTATTAAGAGTAATTTTATCCTTCGACTCTTATGCCATGTTTAGTGTTGTAGGGGAGAAATGGAAAAGAAATGGTCACAATGGCATTTCAATTATAATTAAGCATATTGGATCATATTCTTATTAATTACAGGGGGGTGTTTGCCAAGGATTTTCCAGAAATATAAATTCATGGGCTGAGGCCATCACTGTTAATACAATCACCTATTGCTCCTTAAAACCTGAAAACGCTGCAGATGCTGTAAATCAGAAACAGAAATTGCTGGAAAAGCTCTGCAGCATCTGTGGAGAGAAATCAGAGTTGACATTTCAAGTCCAATATCCAGTCTCCAGAACTGAGTTCTGAGAAAGGGTCACTGGACCTGAAATGTTAACTCTAATTTCTCTCCACAGATGCTGCCAGACTTGGAGCTTTTCCAGCAATTTCCATCTATTGCTCATTATTGTGAAAAGTTGGTGGAAGCTAACCTCTGTTGAACCATTAACAGCACTTCTGTAGTGCTTTACATGGGCAGTGTGTAGGAAATCAACCCCCACTATTCACGAAGTCATCACAAAGTTCAAGATTTTATAAAAAAGTGTGCAAATTTTCCCAATTTCTGTATTTAAGGTTGGTAGAAAGCAGAGACCAGGTTTCTGAACTTAACAAGAATTACTATTTATTTAAATAAATAGATTCTGGTTTCAGCTAAATAGCTGAGACCAACGACATATGCTATTAGCTAATTCTCTTAACTCCCTTTTAAACCTCTCCCCATAAACAGATGGCAGAGGAAGAAAAGGTGTTAAAGGTAAAGGGAAAGACTGGGAAGACTATTCAATGGTCCCTGTCCACAGCGTTTGTGGAGGTGATTCTTTTGGTTTGTCAGGACACGCTTCTCCTCAATCTATTTGGTTCACATAATATTTAAAATGTCTCTGACTTATTCCTTAAAAGCCACGCCTTACAGCAATTGATGAGGAGAAATAACCTAACTTTCTTCAGGCTTGAGGTGTTTGTACTGCAGAGAAAAGGAAAAGCCAGACCCTTCCTTCATACCCGTAAGCTGTTCAGCTCCCTGGGAGCCAATCACATAGCTGTTGGCAGACAGAAGACCTTTGTCATCAATAACTAGTTGCCGTTTCACAGACCAATCAATTTTGCTTCATTCCTCTTGTAATACTGGATAAGTTGTCATTAGCTGCCTTGACTACATGCTGTATCTACATTCTAACATTGTGACTTCTGCATTAGAATATCTAGATCCCTCTGCACCTAGAAATTCTGCATTCATTCTCCAATTAAGTAATACCCTATTTTTACATGCTTTTCACAATTTGATTTTTATGTTAACACTTTTTCTGGCCATTAATGGTGCTTGACCTGCAGAGAATTTCCAGCATTTTTTGTTCTTATTTTAGATTTGATCCATGGCAGTATCTAGCACTTATAAGAGACAGTCATGTTGGTGTAGAACTGGAGTCAAATACAGTATAGGCCAGACCAGCTAACCGTTGCAGGTTTCCTTCCTTATAGAACAGTAGAGTGTACCAGTTGGGTTTTTAGACAATCCAGTAGTTTAGTGGTTGCTTTTTGCTCCTAATACTTCCTTTAATATTCAGAATTTTCAATAAAAAAAATCAACTGGCATAGAAGATTTGAATTCACATTTTGAATTAAGAGTCACTGAACATAAGCACTATATGACGATAGTAGCAGAGCTGATCAGGAAAATGCAAATTAGATTTTGGAACTGTCACCAGAGGGAGCAGTTGAGGTAAATGGCATGGATCAAAGGGAATATGCTATGCTATGCTGATTGGGTTGGAAGTGGAGAGACGGTGGCTCAGTGGTTAGCACTGCTGTCTCTCAGCACCAGCGTCCCAGGTTTGATTCCAGCCTTGGGAGACTGTCTGTGTGGAGTTTGCATGTTCTCCCCATGTCTGCATGGGTTTCCTCCAGGTGCTCCAGTTTCCTCCCACAGTCCAAAGATGTGCAGGTTAGGTGAATTGGCCATGCTAAATTGCCCACAGTGGTAGGTGCATTAGCCAGAAGGAAATGGGTCTGGGTGGGTTATTCTTCAGAGGGTTGGTGTGGACTGGTTGGGCTGAAGGGCCTGTTTCCATTCTGTAGGGAAACAAATCTAAACTAATCTAAAGCTCATTTGGACTACAAAGTTTGTCATGTAACAGTTGGCTAAAGGGCCTGCCTCTGCTGTACATATTATGCAGAAAATATTGCATTCCTGACTGAAATAAAACAGGCAAATAACATTTGCATCATTCTGTTTAATTGTCATTTTGTGCTGCTGGACGTGATGCATAACCAAAGAGGGGAATTTTACAGCTGATCAAATGTGAAATGCACAAGTATTCAGTTGTTGCTAAATATCTACCTTTATTCATAGCTTTCTATTACTGAAGCATCGGTGCATAGATTCATGAATATTCAGGTAACCAGTGATTACAAGGTACAACATCTAAGATAAATGTCCAGTCTTACCGATACTTCTTACTGTACTTAGGTCTGATCTAATCTTTAGATAGTCTGTACTCTAATCTAAAGATTCTCATTAGCAGTGGAAATGTCAATCACCAGCTTCTTGCTTTATTGCAGAGATAGTGAAGAGAAACACAAACTAATTACCCGAACAGATGCAAAGCAGGAATTTCTGCTTAAAGACTGTGACTTGGACAAGCGAACACCTGTACTCAAGTACATACTGAAGAAAAATCCACATAATACCAATTGGGGCAATATGAAACTTTATGTAAGGCTGCAGGTAAGTAACACAGTACAAGGTGCAATGCACAGCTTTTTCCTGAGAAAGAGTGAGTGCTAATAACTAGCAGTGACCATGTTTAGCAATGCATTCATGCAAACTTTTTGACATAGCAATGATGAAGTAATGCAGATATCTATTCAGGTAACTGCTGTCCTTGTTTTTCTCAATCAGCTATCTGATTATTGGACTTAAATGATATTACATACCCTAAATTTGGCACTGTGGTGCTCAGATCAAGCTGATGCCAGTGATTAGACAACATCGTGTAAGCTGCTCAATTTCCCTGGACCACAGGGATCGAGACTGAGGAAGCAGAGCTGTTTTTGTTTCACATAAGTAGAGCAGTTTAGATCCTGTAACAGGCATCTTGAAACTGACATTAACGAAATGCATTTGCTTTTTCTTTAAGGCTGTATAGGTGACTACCTGATTTATATCTTGATACTTAAAGTGGTGGGAACTGTATTCTATCACACTCCTGACTTGTGCTTTGTAGGTGGCAAAGAGACTTTGCAAGTCAGAAGTGAGCCACGTCCTGTAGTTTTACCCATTCAAAAGAAACAAGACAATCTACTGTGGCTCTACCAATAAATTAACAAATAAAAACAAAGAAAATTAAAGTATTTCATAAATCAAAAACAAGTTTCCAGTTTATTGTACTTCACTTGAGTTATCATAGTAAAGATGTTATCAATGTATGTAAACACTCCCCAGTTCATATGCTGGTTTAGATCCAGACAAGCTGAAAGCATGGATCAAGTTTCTGTACTTTACGAGAATTGCTATTTGTTACAAATAAATAGTTTCTAGCTACACAAACTAATAAAACTCTCCCCCTACTGATGCACAGACAAAAGTGGTGCATAGGTGGAGGGGGAGAAAAAAAACTTAGGAAACGAGTCAATGTCCTCTGTCCGCAGGGTTTGTTAAGATGACCCTTTAATTTGCCAAGACGTGTTGTCTTTCTGCTCTCTCTCTTACCTAGCGTGCAGTCAATAGATTCATAAATTATAAAGGCTCTGACTTCATTGGTGAAAACAACAGTTTACAGCAACTGCTAAGAAAACGTACTGGCTTTCTTCAGGTATTTTCTGCCACAGTGGCACGTTCTGCTTTCCTGTTCAATTCCTGCACTAGCTGAGGTTACTATGAAAGGCTCTCCTTTTCAACCTCTCCCCTCACCTGAGGTGTGGTGACACTCAGGTTAAACCAGTATTGGTTGTGTCTCTCTAATGAGAAGTCCTGTGGTCCAGTAAGACTACGGTGACTTTAGTTCATGATATCTCAGTAAAAGGTATTGTACGTCAACATGTTTTATAACTAAACAGTCTCCTTATTGTGGAACTCAAGTCAAATAACTGAGACATATCAAGAAGCAGTGAATGGCTCCATATTGCCCGCTTCGGTACTTGTCACAGTTAGATTCACTTAGTTTAAAGGTGGTTTCACATTTGTGATTCCTCACTGTCCCTCACAGATAATTTGAAATCTGTGAGCAAATCTGCAACTGTGTCATCCTCCTGTTTTATTTTCAGATAATAAAACGTTCCCTTGAAGTATGGGGCAGTGAGGAAGCTCTGCAAGAAGCAAAAGAAGCACGGCAAGAGAATAGAGAAAAGATCAAACAAAAGAAATTCGATAAAAAAGTCAAAGGTAGGCAAATAGGCCAGCATTCAATTGCTTTTGTTTCCAGCATAAACTAACTTAAATAATGTTTTTCTCCCATTCACACCTGCTTTTAATTCTCTTTTTCTTGCCTCCATCCCTCCCTGCATTTCTTCTTTCTCACGCATAAATAATGCTCGCTTGTTCCCCTGGCCTCATTGTAGACCTTCGTCGAGCTGTGAGAAGCAGCCTGTGGAAAAAGGAATCAACTCTTCACCAGCATGAGTATGGTCCAGAAGAAGAACACGAGGAGGAGGAGGATACGTACAAGAAGATATGTACCACATGTGGCCATCAGTTAATCTATGAAAAAATGTAATTGATATAACTTTATGCTTCCATATGTTATGTAATGATTTGGCACTTCAATAATTGTATAGGTTGATTTTCTTTTAATAAAGTGAGCATTTCTGTACATTTGCTACTTTTGAAAAACTATTCCAATACTGACATTTACCAGCATCTTTCCTGAGTTTTGGTTTTTAAAAAACATTACATAATCAACTGTAACAGAACAGGAAGAGGCCATTTGGCACATGTCTGCACTAGCTCTTTAAATGAGCATTATCTACTGTCAATCATCTGTTTTTTCCTCACACTGTTGCATGTTATTTCTATCCAAATAATCATCCAAAGCTTTCTCTCATTTCTGTTTGCTTCTTTTGTAAATCACTTTAAGACTGTGCCCTCTGGTTCTTAATTGTTTTTTAAAAAATGCCCAACAAACAGCTTGTAGCCACAACCCTGAGCTTAAGAGATTCAATGCTGTGCCCATTGAGCGAGCTGGGAAAACATGAGAAAGGGTAACTGAAAGCACTGGGAATTTAAATTTTATTTCATGGTATAGGAAGTGACGATGCCTTACTTTCTCACATTACCACATAGAAGACAGCAGTCAGCTCTCCCCACGGGCAGACTGTCAGTACTCTACAGCTTTGGGATGTTATTATTTCAAAATTTTTTGACAGCATAACTGTAGGCCAGTCCTTGCTGTTCATCCTACAGAGGTTACACATAACACTGCGAAGGAAAAAAAATTACAATATACAAATAGATGGCCAGAAAATGCCAGCTGGTCCATAAAATCCACCCCATTCTCCCACACTGCAACAGAGCAATCTAATCTTCAACATTCACTGGCCAGCAGCTTTGTATTGAGGAACAAACATTAAAACTACAAAAATCCTTTTAGCAAACAGAAACTATTGAAATGAATATATAAAACTGTAAACATTTTTAATGTCACCTGAATTGAACTATCCATTTTTGGCACTTCACACTGATTTACAACTCAAAATCTGATGGTAACATAATCAAGAGAAGCTATTCATTTGATTATGTCACCAACATATTTTAACATGAATGAGCACTGTAAAATTAACCTCAACACCCTCAAAGTCCCATTGCTGGCCATCCCATCTCCATTCCCAGGCATACTGGAAAATGCACTCCACTGGTATAGAACAATTAATTATCTGTGCTTTCAATGAAAATTTTTGTCCTGCATTATGATGGTTTGTTACAGGACTATGCTCCAAGAATCAGGCCATGTGAAGGAACTTCAGGTCAGAGGCCAGCTCCGCATTGCTAACCAATCGTTGTTCATTATAACAGGACCTGCATCATTCTAATTTGTTACTTTGCTAGTAAGGCTTTAAGTCAAATATAATGTTTGAAAGACCACTTTTATCTTGTGCTCACTAGTTTTGTATTCCTGGGGTCTTCCCTTTCTTAATCAGTGAGCTAGTCAACCTTTGTCCCTTTATAGGGCTTGTTATTTTAATTGGCCTGATCACAAATGCTGTGATACACCTCCAAAGTGAATGGGATTTGAACCTGGATCTTCAGGCTGAAGTACAGACATAGCCACAATACAGCTATCAGGTTATCATGGTTTAACATTCATGCTGACTTTATAGTGCCACCCACAGGCAAAGTATGCAACTACCTGTCATGGGACAGCATTCTGAATGTTTCACTCAGTCTTGCTGGCTGAGAGATAGTAGCACCACCGGCATTAAAAGGAAAAGTTCTTTGCTTCTACTTTTCAATACAACATAGTCAGCCTTGCAGTCTGTGAAGCAGAGGATTCAAAAGCCACAATTGATTCAATGGCCCAGTGTAATTCGATACATTACAGTCATTTCACAAAGGAGCCACAAGGATAACTTGATGGTTCAGAACATTAAATTGCAAGCAGAGGTCAAGATATGGAATTTGTTCTAAGTTTTGGGTAGTATCAGGAAGGATATATAAAATTCGACTTCACATTTCGAAAATCTCAGGGAGTTGGAGAAGAGGTTTTAAACATCACCTGTGATTCTCAGATTGTATGTAAACTGATACTTAATGGTTACTGCAAAGCTAGGTTCAATTCCAACTATGCCATAATGAAACGCAATACACAACAGCAAAAGCTTCAAACAATCATTTTTCCTATTGTTGTAAAGGAAATAGAAATAATCAATGCTATATTCAAACTGTGGACTGCTCAAAAATACAGGATCGCAATGGAATGTGCTAACCAATGAGCCAACTTAAGACATCTCTAGTTTTAAGCATGTACTGGAATTGATGTGGCATGGATGCAAACTCACAAATCCCAATATCTGCAACATATTTCCTCCAATTATAATCCAGCTGTTCACTTTTGGTTTATCCTAAGACTTTGCCTTTGGTGATCAAAAGCTGATGAATAGCTAGTCTGGTGGAAAATGCCACACTCCAGACAAACAAGGTCTAACACAATCTTTAAAGTGAAAGAATGACTTTGAGATACGATCAGTACAAGGGGACATGGGGTCATAGTTCAAGTTACATATGGTATCAGCATTAAGTGTTCCAAATTCAAAGATGTTTGCAATCTCCTGTCTTTGTGTCCATGATATTTGAGTTTGATGAGTCATAACATGGCCCAGCTCAGCTAAATCTGATGCACTGCACCAAGAATTACCAAGTTACTCTGCAGTGTAACAATATCCAAACAACCTCCCAAATATTCAAGTGCAGGTTTGAAATCAAAATTGTGCAATAAGAGAGTTTAATGTCTGAGGTAGAATAATTAGTGAGTATCGCTAGAGTAGTTTGCTGCCCCATTAGTAAAATGGCAACATTTCCAAATTTTCTTTTCTCTCTCATCAATTTTTCTTTCTCCTAGATAGGTTTATATAGTAGTGTACAGCACAGAAACAGGCTATTCAGCCCAACCATTCAATTTGCGTTTATTCTCCACTTCAGCCTCCCATCCTTTCTCATAAAAATGTACCATCATGGCCATCTATTCCTTTCTTCCTCAATGACTGCCCACTTTCCCTTAATATACATCCATACTTTTGACTTTAACAAATTTTTGTGGTAGCCTGTTCCACAATCTTCTTCCAAACTAGCTCTAGGTAGAGCAATAGGTTAACTAAAGTTGGTGGAAAGTAGATTGCAATAAGAAACAATAAGAACAATGGTTAGAAGACAGATGATTAGGGAGATAGACTATCAGGAGCCAATCCATAAGAAGAATGCACGCAGAATAACTTGAAGCTTGTTGCAAGGCAAGATACACAGTTGAGAAAAACAGTTTTGGCAAATACAGTCTACAAATAAAAGACAGGAAATGTATAAGACTATTGGTGCAGTGGATCAGAAACAAACAAATTGAAAAATGTTGAGGGAAAAGAATCTCAGGACTGTCAATGAAACAATAAAAAAGGCAGTCTTCTTCTCAGTCTCAGTTCCTATACTGTCAAAAGTTGATGGATACACAAGTTCAATAAGTTGGGCAATATTTGTAGCAAACATATCATCAACAATATCCAAATCATCACCAATTTTGGCTGGAAACCAATCTTGGTGAAATTGGAATTGCAAAAGGGTAAAAGTTGCATATCTGTCACAGCTGTTGGAAATATAGCATTGTAGAAAAAAGACCTGTGCAAGATATGTTTTTAGTATTCATTAGATTATTTTCCTTTGATTCATCCAGTCAGAACTATGTAGAAACAGGACTTCATATTAATTCCTTACAACACTGTTTAATGGGGTTAGCAATGGAATGGAAAGTGGTCCATCATTTCACAGATGATACGCAATTCAAAGAACTGGAAATGATATAAAGTAGGTTGATACATGTCTTGTACAAGAGCAGCAACAAAAGCAGAATGGATTCTGAAAAAAGGTTAATTAGCTCAGGTGTCAGAACCCAAGAAGAGGACAGGGTAAGCTTTAGATTCTGTAAAATATTCAAAAATTTAATCAAAATTGCAAAGTCATCTTTTACTTGGCAGTATTCAAACTTTACTAAACTAAATGTCTCTGAATACAGGTATTGCCAGATCTCTCAATATTGAATTAGACAGATGTCAGGGTTTTAAAACAAAACTATACCCGAGGGATGGTATCCTGTTTTATACACAATCTGGTGTCTAAAGAAAGAAAAGCAGTTTGGGAAGAATGTATGAATTCAATAAAATTAACCTATAGTCCCCAAGAGGTTCACCCATTTGCTGTTTCTGATTTGCTAATACAGTTTGCTCATAGCTTCATGACTTAAAACACAAGCTCTACCTTCATTTCAGTAAGTCACATTAGCATTTTGTGGGAATTGGTAGCAGGGTGAGAATTTTGAAGAATAAAAAGATAACACAGCATTAGGGGGTTAGTTGATCATGAAACAAGTCCCATTTTGCAATGGTGATTTGTATAAAGGATTAGCTCGGGCATAGATACTCTGCTTTTGTACACAGCGCCACTTTCACCTCAGGCTCATTGCTGCTACAGATACAAGCCAAAGCCTTTTTATGAGACATGACCAACTGGTGGTTGTTTAAGTACAAGTCTAATTGGTCAGTCAAAAGGGGTCTTGACCTTCTGTAATACGACTAGATGGCTTAACAGTGACCGGACCCAATAAATTACAACATTGCTATCAGCCTTCAGTCACTTTCATTAGAATTATAAAAAATATTAATTAGTTTTTTCAACTATGTGGTAGCTTCATCTCTCCATTTCCCACTCTGTGTGACTTGGATGGGTTTATAAAATTTTAAAACAGCATACCCTCTCATTTTTTTTTAAAAAAAGGACAGTATCCCAAATAAATTCAGTCCCATTGATATCAATAGAGTTACCTATTGCTGTTGCTAGAACCAAAAGAACACAATACAACGTCTAAATTCAAAACTTTGGTCTACTATCAAGGAGCACAATTTCAGACAAGTTACAACATGCAACTTAAATGTATAAACTGGAAAGTAGATCATAAGGAGAGATCAGGTATTAATTAGCAAGATGCAGTATTACACTGTATCCAAAACCAAACCAGACCAAGTACAAAGCAAATTTAAAACTTAGGTCAATTCCAAAAGACTTAAATCAAATTATGTATGTTCATCTCTTGAGCCTCTACAGTCTCTAACTATTAAAGTCTATTTGTTTGTTTTGAGGAGAGGAATCCTTTCTAATGTGAATGGCAACTTTCTTCATGCTCCATGGTTTTCACAGATAATTGGGCAAAAAAGCTTCAGAAAAGGTATTATCAATACAAGGATGTTGCTTGTACTCATTGATGAAAGACTGAAAGAAGTGCCAAAAAAAAAAGGTGGGATTTGGAAAATACGACTGCAGTACACAATTGTGATTACTGAAGAGCGCAGAACTGCTGATAGACAGCTAGTATGTGGTGGTCCAGCTCAGCTGTGAACAGCAGGTTCTCCAAAGTGACCATGTACTGTTGAATGATTTGGTGATGCTGTAAGACAGAAACAATGCAAATGTTAGTACCATCATGTCAAAGTATTGCTGACCTGAGCTGCCAGTTTACAAGGCTGTAGTACCAGTAGTTCTCTGACTATTTCTGTTCAAATAAGCGGAAACGCTACCCTTGTCCAAACAAGATCTGCAAAGATTCCCTTTAAAATTTAATTGTGTATGGTCATATCAATGTTTTGTCCAGATACACATTATTCAGGACATGGAACTTAGTGGCAATATTGGTGTCTGTGCAACAATGTAAAATTGGCCAAATTCTACATGGAATTTTTAAAGTTAGCTTAATCATATGTCTTAGCAGCCACCGCCAGCAGTGTCACACAAAAATAAAATTGCTTTGACAACAAACATGGAAAATACTTTGGATGGTCTAATTTTGAACAACATATCATGGCATCTTAACCCGAAGGAGGGCAGAATAATGAAAGAGGAAATCGATACACTGGATCGCAATTCCTCTCGTGCTATTGAACACTAGTGCACTAAGTCACAGGCAAGTCATGGCACAATCAAAAATATTAGGACTGATTGTCTCAATAGCCTCTGCAATAGAAAGTTCTGGACTCAAGCACAAAATCTACACTGGCATTTTACTGCAGTGATGAGAGAGTGCACAGCAACTGTTGGAGATGTTATCTTTGGATGGAATATCAAATTGAGGCTCTCCCTATTTGGGCAGATGCAAAGGATTTCATTGCAACAAAAAGGACCAAGGAGTTAGCCCAGTCTCCTAGTCAATATTTACCTTGGCTCAATCAGAAAAGGTAGACAAGATAAACTGCTCCCACTGGATGCCTGTATGAGAACTAGGGAATGCAGAATTAAGGTCCGTGCAAAGGATTAGGATGGGTGGGTCGGGGGTGTGGTGTGATATGTGAGGAGGAACATTTTTATGCAGCATTGTTTATTTCGATAGTGGAAGAGGAGACAATCAATGATTTTAAAAGGAAACTGAATGAGTGCTTAAGGGAAACAAATTTGCAGGCTATGGCAATAGAACACAGGAGTGAGTTTTGATTGACTTACCCTGTGCAATGATTCGACAAACACATCAAAACAAGATGACCTGATCATTTAACTTGCTGTTATATGCAGCCATTGCTGAGTGTAATTGGGATTATGCATTCACTTACACTTCAAAAGTAATCAATTGTACACTGAATCATGTATGAACAACCAGAAAAATTCCTAAAACACTAAATGCAGTCAAAAGTGCTTTCTTTAGGGTTATTGCATATATCTTTCCTCGTATTTAAATAGACAATATTTTATTGGCACCATACCTTATATTGGCCAAACCATTTTTATGATCAACATTACTAACCTGGAGGAAAATTTGCTGTAAACGTTCAATGCAGTTCTTATACCAAGGTGTGTTAAAATCAATCCCACCAGTTTCACACCTTGCAAGATGTTCTGTCAAGATCATTATAAAACGCTGTGAAGAATAAAGAATCTTCAGTACTTAAATGAAGAATTCTATGGAACAAATGTGAAAAAAAAATAAGTGGATTAAAACAGGGGAACCAAACACACAACTTTACCTGGAAAATTACTAGGAAGAGGTTTTTCTGTTCACTTTGAGCAGATTCAACCTTCTCCTGAAGACGTTCAATCTGTTCTTCCAAAGGACCATCTTCATCTTCATCACTGTTCTGATCATAGTCATCATCACTGTCTCGCTTTAGAAAAAAATACAATCATACCATTGCTCTAATTAGTTAGAAATTTTATACTCTCCCCATAAAATTGTTCTAAGTCATTAATAATGTCTTAATTTCTTTCCCTCCACTCCAAATCCGCTTATTGGCAATTTCTTTCCAACAGAAATGGATATATTTATGTTTGGGAGACCTGTAATTGTCAAGTGCTGTAGTTGAGTAAAGACACAAAACACCCTCATGCGTTATACAGCCACACAAGTAGTTTATGTTCTTTTCCCATGCAAGATGAAATCAGTTTATTTATAGGAATATTTTCCTTTATTTTTGCAAGAGGGAGGGATTTAATGGTCGGATATCTCAAGTTGTTCAGCAACAAATTTCAGTTAAAGCTCTATTCTACATTTCCTAGTAAATGGAGTTCAAAGTTTCAAATGCTGCCTCCTTCATTGTACCACTTAGTGCTAGATATAAGGAATCACCTGGATGCTACAGGAACAAGCCACCTTGGTTCCTCTCCTTAACATCAGAAAATTAAAAATGAATAGCTGTTCATTTGAATTGCAACAGGTGAACTTTGTTTCTGTGCTATATATCTCTATGACTCTACAGAGGATTCTTGCCTTCCCTTCAATAAGAGCTCATGAATATCTGCTTTCTGGAGAGCCAGAGCTAGCACTACTGGTGAATATTGCTCCACTCTGTGTTGCTAAAAGACTGATTCCACATAATGATCAGAAATCTCAGTGCTCCCTCTCGTGGCACAGGATAAACACTGCAGCCACATTTTCCACCAATTCAATTTTTAAATTTTAGATCCTAACTGCAAAAATTATATCTTGTAGACAATGAAGCCTATGTGTTAAAGAATAGCCTTGACATAGGTGACATAAAATCAATGTAAAGATAATGCTGGCTATTCTATCTATAGTGACTGCATGAGGTCAGCCCTCTGGACCTTATAGATTACGAGTTCCCTGATTGGACCAGATTAACAGCCCCAATCAGGAACCCCTGGCTGACAGGAGTGTCATTGCCCTTTGATGTGAAGGGCACTGCTTGTCACTGGCCACTCGGGTGTTTCCTTTCTCCCTGGTGGTGGAAACTGATTAAAGATTTGTGCACCTTGTATCTTTCACTGTGTCTCACACCTGCACACACACAACATCGGTGCTGGGGAAAAATAAGCACTACCGCAGTTAGGCAGTAGTGTTGGGGTTTAAAAAAAAAGAAAAAAAAGGAGTGTCAGACTTGTGTTTGCTCTGAGAGAGCTGGATCAGTGACAAGGACTCTCCATGTGTAATATAAAAAAAAAGAAATAAAACAGGAGTGCCAGACATTTTGTTCACTCTGAGAACTGGCTCTGAGGGAGATTGATCATTGTCAAGTACAATGCACGTGAAAATAAAGGGTGACTTGGTGATGGGTTACCTGCCTCTGTAGAGTTATAAAAAACGGAAAAAAAAGAACAGGAGTGTCAGAGTTCTGTTTGCTCTGACAGCTGGCTCTGAGAGAGCTAGATCAATGTCAAGGACTCTCCACATGTAAATGAAGGGGGACTTGGTGACGGGATACTGGCCTAAAACTAAACTCAGCTACCCTTCGAGAGCAAAAATGAGGAAAACAAAGTTAACACCAACATGTTGAAAGAAGAGGGGGCAAAATGGGGAATATCCCATTTAATTTTAATTACGGCTTTTCCAAGTTCTGATGAAAGATCACATCCTGAAGCATTAATTCTGTCTCTACAGAAAAGGTGCCAGGTTTTTAAAAATAGTTTTTTCCGTTTTTATTTCAGATTTCCAGGATCTGAGGCATTTTGATTTTGTATCAGAGTTTCTGACAGACTTTCCCTCAGTCCCCCAATGTGATACACCTTACACTATTCACCTCCAGCACTGAACTCACCCAGAAGGTACAGCACAGAGAGACAGTGACTGAGAGACTGCATGTTAATGTGAGGAAAGGTCCACAGGGATGAGTAGGGTCGGACAGCAGAGATGTGGTGAGCAAGATTGGCAGTGACAGAGAAGCAAGTAGAAAGTTTTATCTTGTATTTTGATAGGTTTATTTTATTCGCCAATTTAGAAATTTAGCATTGTAAAATATTTCAATTTATAGGCTATGATGTTTTAACAATTTTCTGATGAGGAAGATCCTACAGAAACAAACTACAGCTTTCACATTAATTTAAATGATAAAATCTGATTTGCTTAAAGTTGCTTCATTTAAAGTTGCACTTTTCAGGAATGGAACTACAACTTTAAGTGAGGACATATCACAGTCTTGCTATAACAAACTGGTTAAGTGTGTTAGATGTTTTTGATAGAGAGACGTTTGTCAGACTAGTTGTCATCATGTGCATATTCCTGTTCCTTGTATTTTAGGAACAGTTTTGGTAGTATGCAGCACATAGCGGCCAAGTTACAACACAAGCTGCAGAACAAAACCAGTTGACAGCAAAAGAGGGAGCCCCAGCTACAGCTGTTGCAGCACTAACATAGTACTTTTCCCACTTCCATTCTCTGATATGAGCAGGAGGCCCAGAAAACCGAGACAAGTGACTTACAATGAAACAGCAGTGATACAGGTGGGAGAGGTCTTTCATTTTTTTTTGAATCAGGATGGGAAAGAGAACTTTGAAAATATTTTCTATAACCTCTGCGCAACGATAATTACAAGAGTACAACAAATGCTGGAAATCTAAAATAAGACCAAAAAATAAATGCTGGACATATTCAGCAGATCAAATGGCATTTGTGGAGAGAACCAGAGATATTGTTTCAGGTTAATTTCTGATGAAATGTCAGCGACCTGAAACGTTACCTCTATTTCTTTCCACAGATGCTGTCAGAATTTGGTATTCTCAGCACTTTTTCCCCCTAACCTATATTCAATTAAATTTAAAATAAAACAAACTTACTCTTTTGTGCTGTTTATCCAGTTTATCTTTAGTCTCTTCAAGTTCCTTCTGGACCTTTTGTACATGTTTGTTCATCTTCCGGATAGTGGAGTGAAGAATTTCCCAGACATACAACCTAAAGTGCCACAAGATGGTTAGTTCCACTCAGTTGCAAAGACTGATCATAGTAGAATGCTACGGTGTCAAGTGTTCATACAGATTACCTAGTGAAATCGTGTGCCATTTCTGAAGAGAAGATCCAGTTTGCTACTGCTGCACAGTCTACAATCTGTGTTCTGATCATTTTATCGACCAACATAGCCATCATCTGCGGAACATCAAGAAAAATTGGTTATTGGACAGGAAGCTGAAAATGTGTTGCTGGGAAAGCGCAGCAGGTCAGGCAGCATCCAAGGAACAGGAGAATCGACGTTTCGGGCATAAGCCCTTCTTCAGGAAGGGCTTATGCCCGAAACGTCGATTCTCCTGTTCCTTGGATGCTGCCTGACCTGCTGCGCTTTTCCAGCAACACATTTTCAGCTCTGATCTCCAGCATCTGCAGTCCTCACTTTCTCCTATCGGACAGGAAAGTAATATGATATTGGGAACTAATCCACCAATTTCATATTCCCAGCAGAGATGTCTAACTGAAGGGAGTAGGGGGTCAGACAATAGCCTCCAGCCCACTCTATTCAAATGTAGCTCTCCATTTGAGTGCAGTCTTTCAGTTCAGGCTGTGCTTTCTTGCCTGACACCTAACAACATGCACACTAATAGCAAAATCGCGTGAATAAGTTGAAATAAAAAATGATAAAGGCCTAACAAACATAAAAATGAAAATAAAGTAATAAGTATATCAATTGAGGAAAAAAACCTTAAAACAAGGTAGATTTTGTTAAATTTAAAAAGAGAAGGGGCTTTATATTGGATACGTGCAGTCTGATTAAAAATCAGAGGTGCAGTCAGCATTAATCATTGAATTGTGGGTGTCAACAGGTATTCCAATCAAGCAAAGGATAGTTGATAGTTTAGGTCACTTTAGAAGGCAAGAATAAGCAATAGTGTGTTTTGCTCTTAATTTACAGATTTGTTATTTGCTAGGAGAGAAAGGGACAACTTTTACCTGAGGATGACACTTCCAAACATCAAACATGACTCTTAGTACATGTAGTTTGCCCTCATCACCTTCAGCCAAAGTCTTAAAAATCTCATGAAACCTACAAGAACAAAGAAACAACTGGTAAAACACACACAAATAAATGTAGAAAGAAACATCACGAAAATGTTGGTGAGAGAAATTGAAGGCTGTGTATCATTTTCTAGACTTTTGACAGGCCCCTTCTCTCTCCTCCATTTTATTGTTGTCTTTCATCCTCTTTCTACAATTTGCCCAAATAAAGAAGGTACTAAAACATCTGGTTGACTTGGCCCAAGATATTTTCCTCTTCCTTAGTTGAAGCACTTATTTATACCCTATGCCAATAGACAACAGGTGCAGGAGTAGGCCATTCTGCCCTTCAAGCCTGCACCACCATTCAATATGATCATGGCTGATCATCCTTAATCAGTATCCTGTTCCTGCCTTATCTCCATAACCCTTGATTCCACTATCCTTGAGAGCTCTATCCAACTCTTTCTTAAATGAATCCAGAGACTGGGCCTCCACTGCCCTCTGGGGCAGAGCATTCCACACAGTTACCACTCTCTGGGTGAAGAAGTTTCTCCTCATCTCTGTCCTAAATGGTCTACCCCGTATTTTTAAGCTGAGTCCTCTGGTTCGGCTCTCACCCATCAGCGAAAACATGTTTCCTACCTCCAGAGTGTCCAATCCTTTAATAATCTTATATGTCTCAATCAGATCCCCTCTCAGTCTTCTAAACTCAAGAGTATACAAGCCCAGTCACTCCAACACCCAGATCTCTTTGTACTGCCCCTTTACCTAAATTGATTCCATTTAGGTAGTAATCTGCCTTCCTGTTCTTGCCACCAAAGTGGATAACCCACATTAAACTGCATCTGCCATGCATCTGACCACTCACCTAACTTGTCCAGGTCACCCTGTAATCTCCTACCATCCTCATCACATTTCACCCTGCCACCCAGCTTAGTATCATCAGCAAATTTGCTAATGTTATTGCTAATACCATCTTCTATATCATTAACTCTCCAAAAGGTGAAATAATCAACTAAGGATTCAATGAAGCCAATCTTATTGTATTTACTGGGAACCACCAGAAATGAGCACAATACAACACGTCACGTTAATGGATAGGGGATCATTAAACTTGGCTTGTTCACTGCTTTACCTAACCCATCAAGAACACCAATTGTCATGCGTTATGATCCCTGATAAGACAGTCAAATCTATTTGTTTGACCAGGGACGAGTAACTGCATTTGTTCTTAAGATAAACAAAATAAACTTAACAATGCAAAATTAGAACAGTAGAACAATGTATAATATTTCACCTATACCCTAACATCCACAATTAACATGCGATAAATATAAGTAACAGAAACAGTGGTCAAGTACCCCGAGAGTATATCAAATAGCAAATGTGGTCAGGACGAATGCACGGATTTCTCAGCAAAGGAGGTCATCAAATCATGTTGAAACTTTGCGTACTTCACAATGGATATCACATCTTCACTGCTGAAGATCTGGCTTCCAAACTCCCTCAAATGCCACTCCATCACAGACTGCTTCAACAACTGCTCACATCAAGTTAGTTCAATCTCTTCCTGAGATTGCATTCAGCACCTAATCATGGGCACATATCTTGCTCTTTTGCAGACAGTTGGCTTCACTGAGCTCCAATATTTCTCAGTTGCACCAAGCAAATACTGTCGTGGTTTCCTATAACCCCACTCTCAGATGGCGTTGAACCATCAATGGTTCCCAGGGCTCCTTCCAAAACCCAATCTGTTTCAGATTGTTCTCAGGACTTCTTCTGAGCCATAAACCCAATTCTTAGTTCCACTTAATGGCTCTCAGAGCTTCTGTGAGCTCCAAATTCTCAGAGCAAACTACAATAGTCCCTTTTCAGTATGGTCCAGGTTCAAATCCAATCAATCAGAGCAGACGGTGGAATTTGAATTCAATGCAAAAAAAAAAAATCTGAAAGTAAGAATCTACTGATGACCAAGAATCCATTGTTGTTTGTTGGAAAACCCAACGGTTCACTCATGTCCTTCAGGGAAGGAAATTTGCCATCCTCACCTGGTCTGGCCTACATGTGCCTCCGAACCCACAGTAACATGGTTGACTCTCAACTGCCTCTGAAATGGCTGTGCGAGCAACTCTGTTCAAGCGCAGCTAGAGAAGGGCAATAAATGATGGCCAGCCAGGAACAACCTGGTTTCAAGTAGTCTCTTTTCCTTCAAATGGATCTCATGGTCAGATTTTTGCACCATACCCAACCTCATTTGCAGCTGCTACCCCCACCCTTCAAATGAACCTGGAACCCTCGGCTGAGAATGTGCAGCCTGGATATGCACTGGAACTGACAGGACTGCCAAAAATTGTAATCCTCAGACTGTCCGTAAAAACTAAAAAGTTTAGGGTTTCTTAACAACTACTTAGTGGACCGTATTAATTGTTTAGCACGATGTGGGTTAACTTTAAAGATCGGTGAAGCACGAGAGCAAAAACCAGTATTTCGTAGAACAAAAATAAATCCCATTATTCACTGAGCTAATTGCAGGTTTATAAATGAAGTGGCACACAAACATCCACTCCCAAACATTTTGTTAATAGAAAAGGAATACACTTACTTTGCCAAAGCACTGAAGGAATGGCTGAAGGATTTGGCAGCCAAGTGAAGTAAAGTCTGCACAAAAACTTCAATCTTCAAAGGATTAAAGCTGAATCCTTCATCTGAAAAGGTGAAGCGCAAGAAAGTTGGTCATTTAATCCCAGCAGCACTTTTCCCAAATTAAGGTAAAAGGTTAATCCTATTTGAGAATCATATTAAATTAACTGAGTGGGTGGCATTTTAGAACCATATAACGATAGGAGGACATCCGTTGTACATGAAAGGTTTAGATAGGAGGAGGCAATTAGTTCCTCTCCATGGCTCTTCACTCGGTTCAGAATTATTTTTCTTTACATATATCTTTCTACTTTCCTTTACAAAATTGCTCCTGAATCTGCTTCTACACTTTTAGGTGGTGCATTTTAAGCCACACCAATTCACTGTGCAAGAATAATGTTTCTGCAAGCCATCTCCAATTCTTTTGACTATCATCTTAAATCTGTATTCTCTGTTTACCAACTCAGTTTACAGTTCCTTCATATTTGCTTTATCAAAGCCCTTCATAATTATATTTTCAGAATGCATGGCAAAGTGATACTTCTACATCATTAAATGTCTTGCTCTTGACAGTATAAAGAAATTTAAGATTAGTGAATTGGGAAATACCAGAATGCTGATAATTTCCCACATTTGAAATAACACCACAATTCAGAGTATTTGGCCAACAATAACTTATTTATCTACTAGTGTTAGGGTAAACACATGCCCAGCAGTGCCAAATGCCAGATATATAACCCTCAATTCTGTGCCCAGAAATTATAATAATGGAGGGAGGCAATCATTTTGGCCTGAATAGCTTGGGCCATTGATTGGTGGATTCAATTTTTTTGAAACAATATGTTCGTTCATGGGATATGAGATTCACTACCAAAGTTTACATTAGCTACTGATTCATAATTATCCTTCTGAAAATAGCAGTGAGCTATCTTCTTGAACTGGACGTAGATGTCTGACCTGCTCTTATACCCTAGATGTAGACAGTAAGAGATTGAATATGGTAGTGTTAATGAATGTTTAGATTAGATTACTTATAGTGTGGAAACAGGCCCTTCGGCCCAACAAGTCCACACCGCCCGCCGAAGCGCAACCCACCCATAACCCTACATTTACCCCTTACCTAACACTACGGGCAATTTAGCATGGCCAATTCACCTGACCTGCACATCTTTGGACTGTGGGAGGAAACCGGAGCACCCGGAGGAAACCCACGCAATCACGGGGAGAACGTGCAAACTCCACACAGTCGCCTGAGGCAGGAATTGAACCCGGGTCTCTGGCGCTGTGAGGCAGCAGTACTAACCACTGTGCCACCGTGCCGCCCACAAGTGATAGATGTTAATGATAGATGATTAGCTTTGCTCTGGTTGGAGACTGTCATTGTCTGGAATGTATATGGTGTGATGTCACCTGCCACTTCTCAGGTGAAGCCTGATTATCCAGGTCTTGCTGTATGTAGACACATTATAAACACCACATTGTCAAGTTTCATATAATCCTCAAACTTCAAAATTATACTTCATATACCCAATCCTAGGTAAATTATAAATCATCAAGAATACAGAACATAGAAAGAGTAGAGCACAGGAACAGGCTCTTCAGCACCAATGATGTGATTCTAAACTAAACCACCTCCCTGCACTTTATCCAAGTCCCTCTGTTTCCTGCCTGCTTATATGTCTCTTAAATGCCTCTTACATGTTGCTACCGTACCTGCTTCTACCACCTTCCTGGCAATGCACTCCAGGCATTTACCACAAACTGCGTTAAAAAAAAGCTTTGCACATCTCCTTTAAATGTTTCTTCCACTCATCATTGTTTAAATTGATTTTTCTCCAAAAAGAAAAGACAGCAAAACAAGGTGCAATCACAAGCAATAAACAACAGTAAACAAAAGCCGACCACCCTCCCCATGGCACATACCTCCCCCAAAAATATAAAGAGAAAAATGACAAGCAACCATAATAAATAGAAAACATATACAAAGCACATAACATAATAAATTAAACCAGCAGTGAGATAACTGCATTAACAAAAGAAAAAGGAAAATAAAACGAGAAAAAAAAAATTGCCACAACAGAAGATACCTCTGTGTGGAACAGTTACAAAGACCCTTTGCATGTGAAAGAAAAGGGTTCCAAATTTTTGTTAATTTATTAGAGGAGCCAGATAAGGATAATCTAATCTTTTCTAATTTAAGACAAGTATAACATATTTCTAACCCAGTGTACATGAGTAGGCAGAATTAGGGATTTCCATTTTAACAATATCAATCTTCTGGCCAATAGGGTAGTGAATACTATCATGTCTTTTTTTTAAGGGGAAGAAAGAGGGTGACACCCCACTCACTTAACCCTACGCCACAAGCATTTGACATTTCCACCTATGCAGACTGTTCATAATTTTACATACTTCTATCAGGTCACTTGTCAGCCTCTGTTGGGAGGAAATTTAATGGTCTTAATATTGACCCATTGGGTCAAACTGAACTTTCTGCTTAAAAAAATCATTTCACTATACTGTGCTTGCTATCCCTTGGCCAATAGTACACTGAAGTTGCCATATCCCTTTGGATATCATCTATCAGTATTTTGTGAGGTTGTTTGTTATAAACAACACTTTATAAAGTGTATATTGAAAGTCCATTATACAGCTACAGTACTACCTTCTTAACCCTTAAGAAGTCAATCAGGCTAGTCAGATATGATATCTGTACCAGCCATTATTAACATACAATTTTCTAAGTGGCAATTAATTGTGTCTTTGACAATGATCTGCATGTAATAGTTTTCCAACCAAAATTAAAATAACTCCTTACCATCATCATCATCCTCTTGATTAGGATTTGGTAGGTCTTTTAGTATGCTTAAGATTTCATCATTGCTTGCTTTGCTTTTAATAGCATTGCAGACACTGACAGCCACAGCATAACCAGGCAGAGAACCTAAAGCATCAACAAAAATAATATCAGCAAGTGGGCTCAAGAATTCACGTCAAATTGTCAAATTTAATTTGGTAACTTTCTGGTTCACTAGGGGATAACTTACATTTGTGTTTTATTTTTAAACACTATTGCTTTACTTGCAACATTGCAAAATAGAAAAATGGATGACTCATTGATTATCATTAATGGAAGAAAGCATAAGAAGGAGAACCAGTTAACACAAACATATCACATATAATTGATAAGAGCAAGAAGGGGAACACACAAGCACAAAGGATCGATGTATTCACAAGACATTGTATCCAAATGCACAAGACAGGCAGTGCCTACAAGAGGGTGAATGTACAAATTTTCATGGTAGAGCTTGTGTAGTTAGCATGAAAGTGGGAAAAGAGCAAGAGAGATCTAAAACCATAGAAATGCTGCAGGACATCGAGAAATTGTGACATATCAGTGTTCTTCACTAGTATTGTCACTAAATTGTGACACATTACTGTACTTCACTCCACACTGAGCAGCACGAATCTATGGTCAGATAAGTCAGTGTTGAGCAGTTATTCATCCCTCAATGTATTTTCATTGAGTTTGATATTTAACTCTTCTTTCACTGAAATATGATTTCTCAAGAACCAAAAGAAAAGATTTTTCAAGAACCAGGCCCAAAATGAATTGCAGCACTGAAGGTCAAGTTTACAATTTGTGAAGTAAAAATGATCACAGCTAAACCTCTAAAAGGGCCTATTGTCTTCCACTTTGTTGATTAGATACCTTTAAGTTATACAATACTAATTGGGGACTACATTACTGTTCTTAAGCTAATGCAAATTAAACAGATAAAATACAGTTCTTAATATGTCTGCATGAGAGAAGCTATCAAAATCATCAGCTCATAAGGCAGAAAGTACAATCTGATTAAGTACAATCAGATGTTCATTACTTACTGTTGCTCTCATCGCCATACTTGTAAATACACAGTGGATTAGCAGGTAACAGAGCTGCAAAGTTCTCAGGTACAATATCCACTATCCTTTGATAATAGGAAAGCCTGTGAAAGGGATGGCAGCATACATTTATATACTATATATACACATACATATTCATAAAGTTGCTGAAGATACCAATCGATTATTTAAACAACACAGAAAATAAACCCAAGAAATTGCTGGAGAAATTTCTGGCAGCAACCATGGAGAGAAAGCAGAGTCAATGTTTTGAGTCCAGTACCCTTCATCAGAACGATGATAAAAAGGTCACTATACCCAAAACACTGACTGTTTTCTTTTCACAGATGCTGCCAAACCTGCTAAGTTTCTCGAGCATTTTCTACTTTTGTTTCAGATTTCCAGCATCTGCAGTTCTTGGTTTTATTAAACAAATTCAGATGCTAACACAAGGAAGTTTAAAAAGGTATTGTAAACAACTTCAGGTAAAATTCTGTAGAACTTGGCACTTTCCCCCCATTGTCTTAGACCATCCTTCTTTATCCAAAGATCAGTTAGAGTATGTGGAAAAAAAAAAGAATATTTCATGTGGTAGGCTATTATAGGTCATCTTGAATGAAGCAAATAGGCTTTAAAAGGACTTTAGTTACTTTATTGTTTCAGATTATTTAAAATGACAAAAACAATGTCCATGCATCTTTTGAATTTCTTAATGAGACACTAGAAACCATGCAGGAGCAAAACGTGTCCTCATGCACAAACTAGTGCATAGGAACAAAATGTACAGCCATTGACACCACACCTGAAAGGATGTTCTGATCTTGGAATGGGTACAACACAGAGATGCCAAAATGGCTGACAGGGTTAAGTCATGAGAACATTTTGCTGATCTTTCAAAGTCCAGTCAACACTATCTACGTTCCACTTCAACAATGCAAAGTAAACAAAAATCAAGTGGAAAGCGAAAATTGGATAAATCTGTGGTTGAATAATTATTAACTGGTTCTACGTTCATGTCAGATTAGATCCTGTTCAGATCCCTTCTCCTTTATGGCATTGTGGCTTCACTTACCCAAAATAGACTGCAGCGGTTCAAGAAGGCAGCTCACTATCACTTTCTCAAGGGCAACTAGAATAGGCAATAAATGCTGGCCCACCCAGTAATGGCCACTCCCATGAATGAATTTAAAAAT
The DNA here is from genome assembly GCF_004010195.1 of Chiloscyllium plagiosum. Lineage (NCBI taxonomy): Eukaryota > Metazoa > Chordata > Chondrichthyes > Orectolobiformes > Hemiscylliidae > Chiloscyllium > Chiloscyllium plagiosum. The sequence goes on along the minus strand of NC_057711.1, from coordinate 139,243,648 downwards.
TGCTTCAATAATCAAATAATATTTAAGATCAAAAAACCCCACTGAAAGAGTAAATGCACAGGCTTATGCAGATCATATTACTGGATGATCTGAATCTTGATATCCTTTCATAAACTATTAAACATTTATATCCCATTTTTACCTTAGAAAACATTCCAGGCCCCTTACAATGGATAGAACAGGCAATGAGCAGAACAAAAGTCAGGAGATGTGATTATACACAGATTCAAATGTAAAAGGTGAGGTAGACTGTAAGAGGAAGAAAGTGAGGACTGCAGATGCTAGAGAGAGTCAGAGTCGAAAAGTGTGGCACTGGAAAAGCACAGCAGGTCAGGCAGCATCTCAGGAGCGGAGTCGACGTTTTGGACATATACCCTTCATCAGGAATGTCAGATTGGGAGAAGGGTCTGTGTTGGAATTATTAACTAGGTTGAAACAACTCAATGGTTGCAAAGGAAAACAGGTAGTCAGAAACAGTACTGAGGATCACAAGCAGGGATGGACATTTTCTAAAAATCAACTTGTTCAGAGATTACACCCTTCAGAGCACATAAGACTTGAACCCAGGCTTCCTGGCTCAGAGGTAGAAATTATCATCATTTCACCACAAGTGCCCCACAGGCTGGGAGATTACATAGATTATGTGGAGGGATTTGTAACTAAGGAGTAGGTGTTTTACTATGTGGCACAGGAAGCAGAACAGTACATAGTGGTTGTTTGCACAAGTGCAATTCCATACAGTACTATCAAACATTGAACTCAATTAACAAAACTGTTGATTAAAAATTGAACACGCAAAGCATCAAGACAAACATATTTTAAAGTCTTACAATAATTAATCCATCTCTCCATTTACAAATTACTGCACTAAAATACAAGGTCAACAGATAATATAAAGCATAAACATCCCAGCCAGGTACACATTTCATCTCGAAGGAAGATTCTATAGAAACTGCAAACAAAAATTTCTCACCACAACCTAAACAATTGCAGCATCATACTCCAAATTATTATCATGCTCTACAGGGATCAGAACCTTACATTAAAAAAGAAGTTTTCAAAAGCTCTACTATGCAAGAATTAACATTCAGAAAGGACACATATTGAATGCAGGCAGGCATAATTAAAGCTGAAATCTTCCAAGACCCATGAGGAGTCTACCACAAGAGAAACCTGAAACAGCAAGTCTCACAAAGAAGAGTCACAGTATCAATATAACCATAGCACAGCTGAATAGGTTACAAAATTCCACATGTAGCAAGCTAATTTTAGAACCAGGGCCTGGTCAGACAAAGCACCAGCTCTCATTTGTGACTTTGCAGCTTAGTTCAAAACTTCAGTTTTATACACTAACCAAGCCTCTTACTCCCAAACTCTCTAATAAAATTTGTATATAAAAACTTGAAGTTGATTTATATTGTTAAATATTGTACATAAGCTTTTGGAAGGTTTTCTGTATCTAGATGTTTAATTACTCATGTCTGTCAAATAAACATCCAGCTCATCTCATAACAAATTTAGCAAGGCTGCTTTTGCTAACTGTGATGAACAAAGAGACCTTGGAGTGCAGGTTCATAGTTCCTCGAAAGTAGAGTCGCAGGTAGACAGGATAGTGAAAAAGGTGTATAGTATGCTTTCTTCTATTGGTCAGAGTATTGAGTACAGGAGTTGGGAGGTCATGTTGCGGCTGTACAGGACATTATTTAGGCCACTTTTGGAATATTGTGTGCAATTCTGGTTCCTTCCTATTGGAATGATGTTGTGAAACTTGAAAGGGTTCAGAAAAGATTTAACAGGCTTGGAGGATTTGAACTATAGAGAGAGGTTAAATAGGCTGGAGCTGTCTTCCCTGGAGTGTCGGAGGCTGAGGCGTGATCTTATAGAGGCTTTATAAAATCATGAGGGGCATGGATAGGATAAATAGACAAAATCTTTTCCCTGGGGTGAGGGAGTCCAGAACTAGAGGGCATAAGTCTGGGGTGGGAGGGGCAACTTCTTTACACAGAGGGTGGTGCATGTTTGGAATGACCTACCAGAGGAAGTGGTGAAGGCTGGTACAATTGCAGCGTCTAAAAGGCATCTGGATGGGTATATGAATAGGAAAGGTTTAAGAAAGATATGGGCCAAGTGCTGGCAAATGGGACTAGATTACGTTAGGATATTTGATCGGCATGGACGAGTTGGACCGAAGGGTCTGTTTCGGTGATGTACAGCTCTATGACTCAATAACTCTAATATGCAGAATCAGTAAGACTGATATAAATAAAAATCAAAACTTTATTTACCTCATACATTTTTCCAACACTTCACGCAAAAATTTTGGTTTGGCTTGGTCGGGGTCCAAAGCCAAACAATCAGACCTGTGGAGGGATGGGAGCAATGAGGGAGAAGATTATTACGTACTTCAGAGAATAACTCTAGATACATATCTTAGGAAAAAGCCAGTTAAACTGTGCCCAAGGACAAATTCTAATCTATATATTTTACTGATTTGTTCGCTTGAATTCTGTGGAACTGAAATTTGGTGTGGATTAATTTTAATAATAATGCTTTAGGGATAAATAAATTCTAAAAGAGGACTGTTGATTGCAACAATTTAACTAAAGGGAACAGCCATTAAAACTTTATGGACTGGATTTTGGAGTCAGCAGTATAGCAATGATCTTGTGTGTTTTGGCCATTTTATTTCTCAACTTCAGTTTGAATCTGCCTCCATATCAAGAGGACTTCCAGTTGCCCCCAGCAGCAAGGATCTCATCAAGCAGGATAAGCAGTCAATCACGTTAAAATATTCACACAAGCGGTATACCCACAAGTAAAAGCCATTGAACCTCTTTTCATTTTAAATATTATTTATTGCAAAACAAATTACTGGGTCATTCATATAGGGTTAGGCTATAAGTTAACACAGCGTGAACCTTTTAAAAGAAACAGAATCTTATTAAAAAAAGAAAATTGACAGTCGACAAATATAAAGTTAGATGACACCAGGTTACAGTCCAACATGCTTATTTGAAAATCACAAGCTTTTGGACCGTAGCCCCTTCAACACTTTACCTGATGAAGGAGCAGCGCTCCAAAAGCTTGTGATTCCAAATAAACCTGTTGGACTGTAACCTGGTGTCGTCTGACTTCTGACCTTGTTCTCTCCAGTCCAACACCAGCACCTCCACGTCATGGCTAACAAATATGAAATTACTCCTTCAGGGCTAGTGCGACTGCTTATCAGTAATTCTGAAGAGTATTAAAAAAAATTTAGACCATAGCTAACAAGTGCACTGTTCTCATGGATTTTAAAAGTAAGATCGCAAATTGTACCTCCAGTACCTCCTTGAATTAATTTCATTCATGGGAAAGGGGAAACTCAACAATGCATTCTTTGGAGAATGTACAACTGCCCAAAGAACTTGTCAATTTCACAGCATCAACAACAACAAATTCTGAAAGTTTTGCTATCCTTGCTACTGTAAATTCTAGGCCTAAATGTACTGCCTGAGGTTCTACAATTTATGGTCAATAAAAGTAAACATGTTTCCCCACCTCCCTCCATTCTTGTGCTTGCCACTTCTGCCCCAATTGAGCAGTTAAATGGTGGCCCCTATCCTTCATTGCTCCTTGCATTGTGGGCCCTCACTACTTATAATGCAGATTTATATGAAAAGGATGAGTAAAAGAATTCACACAAATCTCAATGCAACTGATAAAGATCCTTGAGCAAACTCTAAGAAATGGTATGCATGGACCTTAAAAGTTCTCAATCTAGATTAATGACTTGAATGAAGGGAGCATGTGTATTGTAGCCAAGTTTGTGGACATTACAAGAATAGGTAAGAAAGTAAGCCGTGAGGAGATACAGATGATTCTGCAAAAGGACATAGGTTGGGTAAGTGAATTTGCAAAACTTTGGCAGATGGCGTATAATGTGGAAAAATGCAATATTGTCCACTTTGTCAGAGAGAAATTTATTATTTAAGATTGCAGAATACTCTGGCATAGAAGTATTTAGGAGTCCTCGTGCATGAATTACAAGAACTTAGCATGCAGGTATATCAAGTAATTAGGAGGGAAAATAGAATTTAAAAAAATAAAGTGTTGAAGAAACTCAAGGGAGAGAGAAAGAACATTAACGCTTTAAGTCTGGTATAACTCCTTCAAAAAGAACCTTGCATTAGAAATGCTGAGCAGGTGGTATCTGTACTTAGTTTTGAAGACTGAGTAATTACCTTACTATAACATATAAGATTCTGAGGGGGCCTTGATCAGGTAGATGCTGAGACTTTCCTCTAATAGGAGATATCTAGAATAAAGGGATACAGTTTAAGAATAAGGGGTCACCAAATTAAGATGGAGACATGGAAGAGATTTTTCTGTGAAGAGTCATAGCAAACCTTAAACTTTAACTCTCCAATCCCACAGGTGACTGAGTGGAGTTTCCACATTCTCCCCATGCCTGCATGGGTTTCCTCCGGATGCTGTGGTTCCCTGCCACCCCTACAGTCCAAAGAATGTGTGGGTTAGGTGGAATTGCGGTGCTAAATTGCCCAGTGTCCAGGGATGTGCAGGTTAGGTGGATTTTCCATGGGAAATACATAGTTACAGTAATAGGGTAGGAGGGTGGGTGTGAGTTGGCTGATCTTCAGAGGGTTGGTGTAACTTGATAGGCTGAATGGTCTGCTTCCACACTGTGGGGATTCTATGATTCTAAAGATGCCACCAGACCTGCTGAAGTTTCTCCAGCACTTTGATTTTTTTTTAAGCTTTCCAGTATCCACAGTATTTTGCTTTAATTTGAAGTTAAATGGAATGTTAGCCATTACTGCAAGGAATATAGAATATGAAAGTCAGGAAGTCTTGTTATAGCTGCACAGGGCATTGGTGAGATTTTTACTAGAGTACTGTGTACAGTTTTGATCTCCATAAACAAGGAAAAACTCTCATTGGAAGCAGTTCAGGGAAGGCTCATTTGGCCAATTCCTGGGACAGAGGAGTTGTTTCACAAATAAAGATTGAGCAGGTTGCACATATACTAGAGTTTAGAGAAATGAGAAATTACTGAAGCATAAAAGAATCTGAGGGGATTTGATAGGGTGTATGCTGAGATTTCCCTTCATGGAAGAAATCTAACAATAAGGGGCACAGTTTAAAAATAAGGGAGCGCCAATTTGAGACTGAAATGAGGAAGAACTTTTTCTCTGATGTTTGTTGGACTTTAGAACGTTCTTTCAGAGAGAGCAATGGAAGCTTAGTTCACTGAAAAATTCAAAGCTAAGTTAGTCAGATTTTTGATTTTCAGGAGAGTTTTAGGTTATTGGAAGGAAAGTGGATTTAAGGCCACAATCAGATCAGCTATGAGTTGCATTAACAGTGCTAAAGTGGGACATCAAATAAGGACTTTATTACAGAAATATGGTATCTTACTTTATTTGCCTATCATGCAGGAAAACCACATCATTCTACTTTTTAAGTGCATGTTTCAGTGTTCCCAAGTAAATTAGCATCTATCAATACCCAAGTCTCGTGAAACTTAGGACAGTGAGCTATGTCACTAAAACTCATATTGCACTGTTATGGACCAGAATTCCTAATTATGTGGTTTCTTACCAACAGTTGGAAGCTTTGAAGTGCAGCCATGAGTTTACCCCAAAATATCTGGATTATCAAATAGCAACCCTGGGGTCAACCAACTAACAGCGACCCTGTATGGTACACGTATAAGCCACCTTGACAACGTACCTCTATTTTTGCACAAATTATCAGGAGAGACCCTTTGGCCCTTCCATTTTTCGGCTCTTACAGCATTCATGAAAATCATTACTGACCTGATTACTTCACTTTGCTGCTGTCTCCTAATAACCCTTCACCTCGTTGCTTACAAAGAATCAATCTACCTCTGCCATAAAAAAAGTTCAAAGGCGGTGTTTCAACTGCTTTTTGAAGAGAATTCTGAAGACTCGATATTCTGAGAGAAAGAAAATCCTTATCTATCTTAAAAGGGAAATCTCTTATGTTTAAACAGTTGTCTCCAGTTGCAGATTCTCCCACAAGAGGAAACAGCCTTTGTTTCCTGTTATCTAGTCAATATTTACCTATGACATGTTATTCCCTATACTATGAGCTTTTATTTGCTACAATAACCTTTGAACAATTATATTTTCTTCTCTCAGGTTTCACGGGGCTATGTACAAATTGCAGCCACATGGGAAAACAGGTAATCAGATTTTCCAGGTTCTGCTACGTTCTGGCCAATCAACAGGGAGTTCATAGCAGCTATGAGGCAATGATTTACAACTTACAGCTGACCTTCCTCCACTCCTACCTTGGTCAGCATTGTTTGGTAATCTGTCTAATTTATCCAAATTTGGACTTTTGAACAACTTAATCAAACCTGGCATGATCATGCCATGTCAACCACTCTGGCTTGAATGTCAGCGATACCCTGGTAAACAAAACTAAAAAAGACACCAGATCCAATCATGTAAATATGCCCAGACATTTACTTCCATTGTAAAACAGCCATCTAATGAAGATTTCTCACACATGACTTTAGAACATTTTTACTTACCAATCATCCCAGCTCCATCTGAACTGAAAGTTACTCAAATGATGAGAAAACCAATTGATAAATCTGAAAAGGAACATTTGAACCATAAGTCAGACATTTATCCAAATGTGGGGTAAGGTGGATCAAAAAGGACCAATAAGGAAGGGGGAGAAAACCAGAACATGGAAGAGAAGAAAATACTATCAGTCAGGAGAATTTCATCTTGCTATTTATCGCTAGACTGAGCTGCCTGGCTTAGCCCACCCATAAAGGAGACATATGGATTCACATTCGCTTACTGCAGACAACCTACAACCTTCAGCTCGCTTTGTAATACTACTACATACCAAACAAGTTCATGCATTATATTCTACTGCTGCAGAATTCATCCCCAATATTTACAGGTATGTTCAAACAACAGACTTCACAGCAGCAGCTTCAATAACTTGGCAAAGCACCAGATCCATCAAACTGCTGTAGAGGCTACAGGACAGAAATTCATTGATTAGTTACACATTCAATAGCCTGTATTTTCAAGGTAATAAGCTAGCTTTTGCTCTCTCAGTCCACAGTATAGAAAATAACTACCAACTTGTTGCAAATGTGAAGCTGATTAGATGAAGTTTCTCAATAATGAGTTGCCTCTACAGAAGAGTCCTGTAATAATGCACAATACACCATTTTCTAATAAGATGATTTAATCAAACTATATCCTAATTAATACACAGTGCCCCTATACACTGAAAGGGTTACTGATTCATGTCCCAGACGCCAGTGTGAAATGGGCTGTAAGTCACTATTCATGATATTCCAACAGGAAAGAATTTGCTACATTTGATGCAACATTGTTATTGACAATAAACACAAGACCGCAATGCCAGAATGATGCTACAGTCCTGGCAATTTAAGAAACTTTGCACCAGTTGTTTCAGAAACAAAAGGAGAAATTGCTGGAAAGGCTCAGCAGGTCTGGCAGCATCTGTGAAGTGAAACTGAGTTCTGAGAAAGAGTCACCAACCCAAAATGTTAACTCTGATTTCTCTTCACAAATACTGCCAGACCTGCTATGCTTTTCTAGCAGTTTTTGTTTTGGTTTCTGATTTACAGCATCCGCAGTTCTTTTGGTTTTTAATTGGCCAGTATTTCAACTGACAATAGCTCAGTTGTGATCAGATTGCTGTTTTACAAAAGAAAAGTAAAAGCTAATAAATTTGTATAGATTGCCCATCTCCCCACAGATTTGCAAATCTTAGTTTCTTTATCTGAGGCGATAACTTATTTTGCAATTATTTCTTAACACTTACTTCACATTCACAATGCTTTAATTTCATCCATAAATGTTCATAATCAAAATGTGATAAGAGATTGTAATTGCTTACATTTGGATATTTGAGAGATTGTCAAGGTTGGATTTAACAGAGTAATACCTTTCCATATAAATTTGTACAAATGTTTTTTGGCAACTTTTGCACAAATAAACCCAGCAACAGTGAGCACAAAATAGATTGAGAATATGGTGAGGTTTTTCCAAGCTTAACTTGGGTAAAGAAGGACATGACAAGATTGCTAGCTTCCTTGCAAAATCTACTTATTTCATATATATTTAATTTGCCGGTACCTGATAAAAAATGTGTTGTTTCTAATTTTATTTCTAAACAAATGAGCAAATGAATATTACTTAACACTGAGCCTGCCAGCTCCCTTCTAGGTATTCTTAATCAACTTGTTCAATATATTAATAGAGAAAGACAGGGTAGATGAACTTAAACTATTTCCATTGGTCGGGGACTCTTAAAACTATAGGCATATATAAAAATTAGGACCAGAGCATTCAAGAGAAAAGTTAGGAAGCACTTCTACGTACAAGGAGTAGTAGGTGTTTGCAATTCTCTTCCACAAACATCAGTGGATGCTAGCTCAGTTGTTAACTTTAAGTCTGAGATAGCGATATTTTGTTTTGTAAAGCAAAGGTATTAAGCAAGTGGGTATATGGAGTGTGGTCACAGATCAGCCACGATCTCACTGAATGAGAGAACAGGTTTGAACAGCTGAATGATATATTCCTGTTCACTGTTATTACACATCTCTGAAGTAGGTCTTAAACTCTGGCCTTCTGGGTCAGAGGTAGGGATACTACCACCACAACAGCCCTACAAGCACTATTCTATAATGGGTCAAGTTGTAGCAGAAGTTCAGTGAAAAGGCTTAAGTCACTCATGCTATAATTTTGGCATTGTATGTGCTATAGGTTGCTAAATTTCAACTAATTCCTTGTAAATTAGGTATAATATATATTGCGTTTTATATATATATATAATGCTTGAAATAAAATATAGTGAACAATGAGTAATTCCCAGAGCTCCCTTTACCATAATACCAGAGACAGGACAAACGATGTCCATTATCCACAGCTCTACTAACATAAACCTTAAATAAACTTAAGAACCTTAGCAGTACCTTATTTTCCAACATACCATTTCTCAGATTCAAGCATCTTAACTATCAAATTATGCTCATGAACATTCGGGCGATGCATTTCTCAGATATGTGAACGGAGGGATAATCTGAAATTTAGTAAGATGAAGGGAGTAGAATGTGTTTCAATTAAGTAGATTATGGAGGCCCAGAGGGTCATAAGTTGTGTAACGTGAGATTTAGGTTAGCTGAAGAGATATTTCCTTTCTGAGAGTATAAGAGATCTCTGGAACAGGTTGGCAAATCAGTTTTTTTTTTAAAAATCAACCTCTTTATACATGTTATTGCACACCTCAGGCACAGATGGGATTTGAACCCGGCCTCTTGGCTTAGGAGATAGGGACACTACCACTGTGTCACAAAAACCCTCATTGCTGGTAGATCATGCAATGGTTGCTATTTCATGACAGCTGTTTCTGGTTGCGATAGCCATTACTTCCTAAAATGGGAGGTACTTTAGGGAATTCAGTGTCCTCGTGATCTTCAGGGGTGCTTTTGACCACGAATAGCTTAGAGAGGAACCTCCCATATTTTCCTCCATTTAGTTTATCATTTCTTTACCAGATTTTGTCTCTCTGAGACATTAGAAATTAAATGAATGTTCTTTTCATTGATCCAGGGATACTTGAGACCAATCACAGTGAATCCAGAAACTCACTGATCAAGAACAACCAACCTAGCATACAGCAGACAATTAAAACTGGGACATTACTGGTGTGTACAATTTACTAACAGATCATACAAGTGGATATTTATCACTGAGACTTCAGACAAATTCTTAAACAGCTGTCTAAAACATAAAAAAAATTGCAATGAGGAGTGAGAGCAATTACTCCTCTCCAAAACGATTGTGACAATTGAGTCAAATACATTTCTTTTTTATTGTGATAGTTTCTCACTTATAGAAAAGTCAATTACTGATAACTTATTAACTGGATCATTTAATACAAAAACTCTACAAATTACAGGAATAATATTCTAAAACTGCTTTTACAAACAAAATAGAATTGAAGATAAAATTACCTGTCTATGCAAATTGTATTCATCCTATCGATCCGCATATATAGCATCTCTGTAGCTTGTGCAAGCTAAAATTTACCAGTTAAGTAAAACACGAAACAGGTTCATCACAAAATTATGGTCACAAAGGAGATTGCTAACATGAGTAAAATCTCTTCTTTTGTTTGAGGTGGCTAGAATCTGTAATGCATTTAGTACGGGGGAGGCAGACTGAATTGTGACTTTCATAGGGGATTGAATAATTAGATAATGTATAGAAAATATTTGCTGAGCTAAAAAGAAAAAAGTGGGGAGTGAGACTAATTAACTTACACTTGCACATAGTTAGCATGGACAGCCAAATAGCCTTCTTGAGTGAGAGAACCAAATCTATTATTATATTTTCTCTTCACAGCTTGGCAAGCAATAGAGATTCAAATACTCATCGTAACCAATACCCAGTGAGTAAATAATTTCATGCTGTAATCAAATTTATGCACCTTCTAGAACAGAAAGTTCATCATGTCATTCAGCTTCATGGAAATATCTAACCTCTATTCTCCAATACTCCTGGGTAGCATTATTAAAATTCAATTCTATGTTTTATAACCTAAACTGCTGATTATGATCCAGATTTGTAGAATAAACAATTTAAAGCATTTAATTAGAGATGAAATATTCCTAATCAGCATATATCAATGTTACACATTGAGGACAGGCTATGCCATTGAACAAACATTTTTTCCTGAGGACTTGATCCTCAAATTCAATTTTAATTTTGCTGTGTGTTGAATTAGTTTTGCTCAGTTATGGAAGTGTCAGGGACACAACAGTCTTCAACAATCCTAGGATAAAGAAAATGAAATTGGGCGTTGACCTTAGGCACCCATGCCAAAGACTGAGTGAGTTTCTATACCAATACATTGGAACTTGTCCATGATGTCCTGATAGTTGAACAACTCAATGTGAACAGTCCAAGGCTCCAAGGGAAGATTACCTAGGGTGACTGATGTTGACAGAAATACGTCCCAATAATGGGGGTGTGGGAACAGGTGCTGGGAGAGGATTAGTGGAAAGGGCAAGCATAAGAAAGTGGCCCGAATCTTTGAGATTTTGGATAAATTAATGCTGGATGCAAGACCTGAAATGTGCATAGAAGTCATAACACTCTAACCTACATGGACATTGCCAGGAGGTTTTAGCTTCCGATGAGTAGTTCCTTTGCAGCTTGTGCTGATATCACAGACTTCATGTGACTTATCTGAATGATTAGCTAAAAATACTAGGCAGGAAAAAAAAAACTCCTGGATTACTCAGGAACTGACCTTTTCCTCTACCTCCCACCTGTTACTCATCCTGAACCTCTGATCACATTCACCATCATGTCCACACCCACTGCCACCCCAGCCCCCATCAATCTATCCATCCACTTATTAATCATTCATTCATTAACGTTCAAACTGGATCTTTAAACTTACTACATACCATAAAAAGGGGCAGGGGGCAGAGGCAGGGGCAGCCTTCTGTCTTTCCCCCTGACTCCACTGTACACTGCTGGAACTCTGAGGAACGCTGTGCTTTGCATTTCTGGTAAAGTCAGACCTGGAAGTCCAGCAAGAAATGCAGAACAGCAGAGATTCTGGGTACGGTTCTAATGAATGACAACCTAACAATTACAACACCTTGGGACTTGTGGGCCAATGTTTTAAATTCGGTTATTTTATAATTTAATATTTACTAGTACTCACTGTTCTAAAAAAATGAATTGAAACTTCAAATCTATTTCAAGATCCACAAAAACTGCCTGTACCACTGAGTGTTTCCTGTATTTTGTTTTTTGCTTTTAACAATGTCCCTTGATGTGAGCAATCCACAACTACCTCTTATGGATATATGTTCAAATAGTGCACACATGTGGCAAAGACATCATAACTAATATATCACAGCAATATCCATCATGGACTACCTCCTGCAAGTCAATATCCAGGTAAGTTCAAAGTATAAACTTGCATTCCTCTTATGTTTCTCATCAACCCACTTATTTGTGCAATCAATCTGGTTCCTGAAGCAAGATAATAGAATTGATTAGTCGCTTCTGGTGGGAAATCAATTATGAAAGGAATCCATACAATTGATGAGCATTATCATAAAGACAGAAAGGGCACTTGATATTGAAAGTACTCTATGCCATCCCAACATTTCCTCCTGAAGTGTTAGCATTGAGCCTATGGTTGCTGCAAATAACTAATGTTGCCAAAAGGATACCACCTGCGGTAAAGAGCCAGGCTGCAGCTTGCAGAGTTCAATCAACAGTGTTGTATACATGACTTCAATGTGAGGAGGTGACGGCAACTGGAAAAGTTCTCCGAAGACAACCTATAAAACAATAATTAGAATTATTGAAAATGAGCTATTAATTTATTTTACCTTTACTGAACAGAACTGTGTAACTGCATAAATGTGTTTATAGAAGAACAATTACCCTAAATTATCATCCCTCACTTTAGCAAAAATATGAACAACAAAATTGTCAAGTAACAGGTGTCAAAATGCTAGGTTTCTTTTATAATATGAGACACTTTAATGCTTAAAGCTGTGCCACAATAGAAATAGGACCAACTTTTTCTAAGTACTTATCATTGAAATGATAAATGGAAACACGAAAAAGGGAATGTTTTCATATATCCCAACTACTGAAAGATGGTCTCATTATAGAATCAAAATGATGTATGACAATAGAAGACTATTTGGTTCAGCATGCCAATGCCAACTCTGACAGAACTATCCTATCAATCCCACTCCCTAGTTTTTTACCTATTAACCTATAATATTTGTGATTCAAGTACTTATCCAATCCTCTTTTGCAAGCTACTATTGATGCCTTTCCAACACCTTTTTAGCTACTGAAATTCAGATCATAATACTTAAGTGTAAACAGAAAACATTTCCTGTTGTCATGTGATTCTTTGGTCATGCACCGGTCCACTCTGGTTACTAATCCTTCTGACATAGGATACAATTGTTTATTTATTTGGCATTCAATATTTTGAATATCTCCATCAAATCAGCTCTTTAGCTTCTCTGTCCCCAAGGGGAATGTTCCCCCAGCCTGTCCACATAAATGAAGTCTTCCAGCTTTGGTATAATTTTAGGACATTTCTTTTGGGCCTTCTAAGGACACAATACCCTAATAATCCTTCAGCTGAAGCATAACCAGTGTTTCACAAAGATTTAGCTAGCCTCCTCATTTTTGTACTCTATTCCTTATTAATAAATCCAAGAATTATACATGTTTTTTCAATAGCCTTCTCTATTTGACCTGTCACCTTTGTCACAAAGCTGGTCCCTTTTTTTCTAAAAGCTGTTCCTTTTCTCAAGGATACTGTGCCCTTGGTATTTTTCAGAGGGGTCATAAACATCTCCCGGTTCTGATTAGACTGGTTATGTACAGAGAATAAAAAGGTATTGAGAGGCCTTTTTGTCTATATGTAAACAAATGAGACTTCAGGCCAAAGTGGCCATGTTTTAGAAGTGACCTGTATAATGAAAGGGTAGTGGCCAGCTATCTAGCTGAGCAGTTCAGTCCAGAACGAGTTAGGAGTTCAACAGTGAGCTGTGTGGAAACAAACACACTCTCTCTCTCTCTCTCTCTTTCCTTCTGACTTTAACCTTTAAGCATTTGTTACATTTTTTTAACTGTTTTTAAGGAGGTTTGCTTATTGGGACTGTTGTGTATATTTGGAACAGCATAATTAAGTCTAGTTTGGATAGACTGAGTTCTGTAGGGGTTCTTTATTCTGTTCTTTGTGTTTCATTGTGCAATTTTGTGAATACATTTTTGTCTGTTTTAAAACCTGGTAGTCAACCTCGCTACTTACTCCGGGTAATTTTTACTGTAGCTGAAAATGTGTTGCTGGAAAAGCGCAGCAGGTCAGGCAGCATCCAAGGAACAGGAGAATCGACGTTTCGGGCATAAGCCCTTCTTCAGGAATTCTACAGTATTCTACAGAATTCTACAGCCCTTCTACAGTAATTTTTACTGTACACTTATCAAAACAAATTGCAAAGTTATGATCTGGGCTGCCTACTTAAGAATGTTTTGAGTGGTCTGGCCTAGTCCATACCACCTTGAAAGGTTTGTGTATACATTCCAGCGTAATCTGCTCCTGATTTCGGTCTTCTCATGCTTCCTACCAAAATACATCACTTCACATTTCTGAATTAAATGTCACCTGTCATATGAATGCATATTTCACCAGGTTCCCCAAAGCCAATTACTACCCTCTTCTACATTTCCCATGTGCCATTTAAACCATTTTTGTCTTGTATAGTGAAGGCCAGATCATTAAGGTCAGCTCATCAAAAGGACATTATAATCTCAACACCAACCACTTAGGAGTACCACTGAATATCAGTTCACCAATACTCTCTGCATTCTATCCCTTTACTAATGATGTACTTCCAGTTGCCACACTCCTTTTAAGGCCAAGGGAGATTCTTTCCACAAACACATGACATACATTCAGCTCGTCGGAGGTTTTCTTCAGCACCAGAACACTGGAAAGATTTATTTTCAAAAATTTGCTTAAATCAAGAACTCAGTCTTTCGTTCAGTAAAGTAAAAGCTTACTATAAAATAGGCAGTGTTTGTTTATGTAAACCACAGTTTCCATAGATTGGCTAATTTACTACAAGGCTAAATTACTACAATAGAAATTCAAATTTCCAGCAAGATAAAATGTGGGCTACCAACATACAGTAAGAAGGAACCCACCTCAACTATGTGGTAATTCAGAGGAATCTTGTTCTTTCCAGGATAACTAAGCAGCTGGGCAGCACTGTTGGAAAGAATAAAAATCAGCAAATATAATTTAGGCAAAACCATAGAGATACTAACCACAAACATCAGACTGTATTACACTGAGAATTGCGAATATGAAGTTGCATCCTGTCATTCAGAAAACAAAGATTTTACATTTGTGCACAAACTAAATTTAGCAGTTCAAATTAATCTTACTTCACTTAGTCCACAATTGCTAAACAAGGATCAGCCACTGAATTTGAATAATGAATTTTGTGATAAACAAGCAGTACTGACAGCAGGAATTGATTGGTGGTTCCTGCTTCTATTTAGTAGGAAAACCTACATATTGTTTTGGAATTTCTGCTTTCCTTCCACCTCTTTTCCATATTTAGCTGCTCCAATTATAAGATCAGATGCAACTGTCAGTATCATTTGCAAATCCTCAGACACTGAAGCAGTTTGTTCATAAGCCACAACATCTGAACATCATTCAGGCTTGGAAGGTGCTGATAAAATGGCAAGTGCTATTCATGCCACTCAAGGGTCAGGCAATGACCAATTACAAGGTGAGAGAATCTAACCAACTCCCCTGGATATTCCATGGCAACAATACTACAGAATTCTCAATCATCAAATATTCTGGAGGTTACCAGTGACCTGAAACTAGGTAGTCTACCTATACTAGCTCACCTCCTGACTCCCGAAAACCTATCTACAAGATAGAAGTCATTCCACATCCCATTCATCAACTTAAACTCTCATTTTCTCTTATCACTGGAGCAAAGTGGTAGCAGTGGGTAGCATCTACAAGATGCACTGCATCAATTCATCAATGAGAATTTGCATTCTTCCACTGAGTCTGTCTCTCGCGGGAAAAAGGAAACCCTTTTAAAGAATCACATTTTGTGCAAAGCCATTACTGGGTTTTTAATGGGGTATTAACTTCACAGTAACTGCTCAGCGCCTCCTTGACCATGAAAGGTTTACTTGTGCATTTTTTAAAAAATGTGTTCAGCATGTTGTAAACACACTGCTGCAACAGGTGGGATGAACCCAAACCTTCTGGCCCACAGGCAGGGACGCTGCCACCACACACAAAGCCCTTAGAAGCTTATGCTTGTTTGTGGAATATCAGATCTTTATATATTAATACATTTTGTTGAAAAAAATATACTTAATAAAAACTTTACTTCTGATTTAACTTTCACCTAAATCAACTGCAATAATTAATTTTCCTATGTGAGCATTCAGAGAAACTGTGAATGACAGTTTTTACTTTCTGGTTTATTGTGTGTGAATATTTAATTGTAATCAAAGATTTATCTGCTTCCTGACATTAATGCTGCTGCATACCAAGGCAGCTGATTTCAACATTTATCAGGAAAGGAGAATTCATGCCACTGAGATCTTTGTGGTCAGCTTTCTTCAGGGTCAGCAGTGAGTATCATTGCTGACCTCGGCATCAGAGCAAGTGTTAACTAAACTTATTTGTTTAAAATCAGATTATTTGTAATGATATACCTGCAACCATAGATATGAACATTGATTAGGCCACTTCTGGAATACTGCGTTCAATTCTGATCTCTCTGCTAAAGGAAAGATGTTGTTAAACTTGAAAGTGTGCAGAAAAGATTGACAAGTATGTTTGAGCTATAGTGAGATGTTGATTCGGCTGGGGCTATTTTCACTGGAGCGTTGGAGTCTCAGGGTGACCTTTATACAGGTTTATAAAACCATGAATGGCATGGATTGGGTGAATAGCCAATGTCTTTTTCTCAGGGTAGGGGAGTCCAAACTAGAAGGCATAGGTTTAAAGTGAGAGGTGAATATAAAAAGTACCTAAGGGGCAATGTTTTCATGCAGAGGGTGGTGCACGATGGAATGAGCTGCCAGAGGAAGTGGTGGAGGCTGGTACAATAATACATTTAAAAGGAACCTGGATGGGTACATGAATAGGAAGAGCTTAGAGGGATAAGGGCCAAATGCTGGCAAATAGGACTAGATTAATTTAAAATATCAGGTTGGCATAGGCAAGTTGGACCGAAGGGTCTGCTTCTGTTCTGTATGACTCTACGACCCTTCAACAGCATCTGTACACCTAGAAGGACAAGGCCAGCAAATGCAGGGGAAACTACCACTTGCTAGTTCCTCTCCAAGCCACACATCATCCTGACTTCAAACGCCTTCATTCTGGCTGTGTCAACATCCTGCAATCTTAACAGCACCATTTACACTTACCCTAAATAGACTGTGATGGTCCTAAAAGCTGGCCCAACATTGTCTTCCAAACAACAATTATAGAAAGTAACAAATGCTGGCATGGCCTGTCAGTTTCATATTCCATGAAGAAGTCAAAAAAATTACCTGCATTTCTAATTTTTTTCAGTACATTTGTTGTACATAAATTAACACTTACATAACTTTTTTAGCAACCCCCACAAGAAAATGTTACTGCAATACTGAAACAAATATTATTGAAATTACCATGTCTTTCTTTCCCTCCAATGAGATTTGATGATGCATTGCAGATTCTCCTCAATCACAAACCTCTCAACAGAGTGGCTACCAGGCATTACTGGGCCCTAAGGGAAAAGATAACAATATAGGTTAAAAAAAAATTCCCATGTTTAGTGCCCATGTAACCAGAAGAAATAAAGAGATCCACCGATCAATAAATTATTGTTCCTGAAACTAAAGCCAAGAGACAACTGAAATTGAAAAGAACTACAATCTCAAGACCTGAACAACGTTTACAAAAAGAAAATATTGTTCATCCTCAAAACAAATATCTTCCAATAATGAAAACAAACCAATACCAGAGATGATCATCAAGCATTAAAATCTTAGATAGCACGACCAGCACAAAGGGGAAAGAAAAGAGGAGGATTAGGAAGATAAAAGAGCAGTTCTGTATGTATGAAGCCAGAGAGAGAACACAACACCAGCAGTATTGCAATTTATGCCTTGGACACAGGCAATAAATTCAAATACATTCACTAACATTGCATGTTCAAATCATCAATTTGCACAATCAGCAAATTTTAGTAGAAACGAGCAAGCAAATATGCAGCTGCATTAAATATCCCAGCCAATGATCCAAAACCTCAGGAAATCAGCTCTCTTGTGGCGCAGTGGTAGCGTCACTACCCATGGAGCAGGAGGCACGGGTTCAAGTCCGACCTGTTCCAGAGATGTATAACAATGTCATTGAACAGGTTGATTGGAAAAGATAGTCCAAAATCCTGAGGAGGGGCTCCAGTGATACAATGGTGGTATCCATATCTCTGGACCAAGGAGGCCTGGTTCAAATCCTACCACTCCAAAGGTTATAACATCCCTGAACATCCTTTATTAGAAATTATCTACAATATGAGGATGGAACTGCAGCTGTGAGCCAGGGGTGGTGGGCCTCATGTGGCTAAATGCTATGTCACCACCTCTGAACCAGGAGACCTGGGTTTGATTCCACCTGCCCAACACATGTTATAACATCTGTCTGCAGATTCTTAAGCTCCTAAAAAAAAATGAATTCCTGAAGACCAATGACACCAAGATAGAAGAGGATGAAATAATGGTCTCCTTTGATGTAACAGCCCTATTCACATCCATCGACATCAACCTGGCCAAGGAAACAATGACTACATTATTAGAAGAACCAAAGACACATACATCAAACACTACCAACTTCATTAGCAAGGACAACATTGTTAAGCTAGTGGACCTATGCCTTACCACCCACTTCACCTTCAACGACAAACCTACAGATAAACCAACGGAACATCCATGGGATCTCCGATATCAGGGTTCTTAGCAGAGGCTGTAATGCAGAGATTCAAACAAACAGCTCTGCCAACCATCCAACCTAAACTTTGGGTCCGCTACACGGATGATACCTTCGTCATAACTAAACAAAACAAATTAGAGGAAACCTTCAAGACCAATGGCATAAAATTCACAAAAAAGGAGAAAAAATAACAACAAATTGCCATTCCTAGATGTCGTAGTAGAGCAAACAGCCAATGGGGAACTTCAAGCCAGCGTCTACAGGAAAACAACACATACTGACCAAATACTGAACTACAGAAGGAATCATCCCAATTCCCACAAATGAAGCTGCATTAAAACATTATTTCAATGAGCCACCACACACTGAAGCACGGAGGAACTACGCAGAGCAGAGGAAAATCAATGTTTACAGTGTATTTAAAAAGAAGGGGCACCTAATGAATACAGTCCACCAATTTCTCAGCAACAAACTCCAACAAGGAGACAAAACACGTCCAGAAACCTTAGACATTCCCCCCCTACATCAAAGACATCTCGGATATGACTATCAGACTACTCAGACCTCTTGGCATTTTGGTAGCCCACAAACCCACCAACACAATAAAACAGCAGCTAATGAACTTGAAAGATCCTAGACAGACAACAAAAAAAATTAACGTAATTTATAAAATACCTTGCAAGAACTGTAACAAACACTATATTGGACAAACAGGCAGAAAACTAGCCACCAAGATACGAGAACATCAACTAACCACAAAACAACATGACCCACTCTCACTCGTATCCTTACATACAGATGAGGAAGGACACCACTTCGACTAGGACAACACATCCAAGCCAAACAGAGACACTCAGGAGAATTCCTAGAAGCAAGGCATTCCAGCCGGAACTCCATCAACAAACACATTGACTTTGAGTTTTGAGAAGAACAACTGAGAAAAAGAACAAGAAATGACATCACCAACCCAAGGAAACCTAAACACATAAATAGAAAGCGGGCCACGCCACCAGGGCTTCATCTGGAGACTCACTGAAGATGTTACCTTGTACAGTGATGAAACATCTGAAAACGAACCTTCCAGCTCAGCGAGCACACCTACATCCTGTTGGGGAGATTTCACTGCGGTGTTTAATGTAGGGCTAGGGAGGGTGACACTTCCAGCCCTGAAATGGTTAACAACAGCCAAGCGAGCTGCTGCAGGAGATTGCATGACTGCTGGAGCTTGTAAGGGATATGCATAATGTTAATTAAATCTTGGAGCCTGTAAATACCAGCCAGTATCAATTGCCCCATCGAAACTCGGGATTAATAAAGAAACTGATCGGAATCTGTAACTGTTAGACAAGTGTGAATTGCTCTATCGGAACCTGTAACTAGTGAGTGTGAATGGCTCTATTTAAGTCTAAAGTTGATAAGTGTAATTGACAATTTAGTTAAACTAAAACTATTGAAAATGGCTAGCCTGTCAGACGCATAGTAATTCCTTGACACAATGGACTATTGAATACGGGATCGGAACCGCTCCCAGGGATGGCTGAGCCATTGTCAAGCACAGCAGGAGCTGGACAGGCACTTCGATGCGGCCAATAGGAGGACGGATCCCCAGCGCGCGCAGATGAATGGACCAATGGGGAAGGCGAACTGACCGGGGACTCCAGGCAGCGCGAAGTATAATTGTGTCAACTTTGAACGGGAAGGCAGAACGCCTTCTCCAACGAATGCATGCCTGTTGATTCGTCGTATCAGTTAGGATTCTGTGAATAAACTGCTGTCTGCGTCTAATCATAGTTGCCAGTGTGAGTCTCTCCTTCCAAAAGAACACGCAAAGACGGGACCCTCTGGGTCCGTTTTAACAATCCAGAACCTCAACCTGAGCTACAAATCTTGCTCTTAAAAACTCTTTTTCATTGCTGTCTCATTTAAATCTCCTTAAAATGTTTTTTGCATCAAGGATATAGTGAAGGCTTCTGAAACATCATTTTTGGCGCAATCTACTTGGCTGAAAATTCTGATTATTAAGATACTGACTTGAGATACTTTACTATGAGGATTGCTACATGAATGCAAGTTTTGTTTAGATTTATGCTTAGTTATGTGTTTGAGTATATTAAACAAAAACCTTTAAACACAAAGAAGGCGTACAGCCTTCCAGGCTGAGATTAGAGGTATAAGAGGTTAGGGGTTTCAAGAGCACTTCTCAGGGGTGGGATTGCCACAATCTTTGAAATCGTCCATCCTGCATTTATGCTTACCTTCAGCCAGCAGTTACGAGCCACTGGTTGTCAGGATTACAGAGAAATTCATGATGCACAATTCTCCCTTTCTCTATAATCCAATTCATATGCAAGTCGTGTTCATCATCTATCAGTTTACCAGACTGATTCCTGGGATGGCAGCACTCATGTATGAAGGGTGACTGGTTCAGTCAGTATTATATTCACTGGAGTTTAAAAGAAGCTGGGTGGGGGGGTTAAATAGAATCCTATAAACGTTGAACAGGATGAGGCAGGGTCAACACAAGAAGGATGTTCCTGATGACCAAGGAGTCCACAGCCAGAGATCACAGTCTCAGGATACAGGGTAGGCCATTTTAGATCAATGTGAGGAGAAATTTCTTCATCTAAAGAATGAAAACCTACAAAATTCTTTGCCACAAAAAACAGTTGAGGCTAAAACATTTAATGTTTTTAAGGAGTTAGATACAGCTCTAAGGGCTAAAGGAATCAAAAGGTATGGGGAGGAAGTAGTAATAGAATAGTCAGCTCTGCTATAATGCGACAGTTCCATTCTCATGCAATCCCGTGTTATAAAAAAAATTGTGTAATAGCAGCACCATTTAAACTAATAGGGCCAGAATCATGTTATAACCAAAATACGCTTTAAAACTTCTCACTGTAGAAACAGCATCTCCTGTTCGTCAATCGTGTTACAGAAAATTCATGTTAATGAAACATGCATTATAGCAGAATGATCTGTACTGAGTTGGATAATCAGTCTTGGTCTTCTTGAATAGTAGAACAGGCTCAAAAGGCAGAATGACCCTTTCCTGCTGTCCTTTTCTGTTTCTATCATTAATTTGCTCCAAGTCAACTGGTAATCGGTAAATGGTAGAACAGCTGTGAATGCACAGGGAGATGTACCAAGGAATCTGCACAACAGTGAGATAATTCAGAAACGAATGGGAGAGAAATATCACCACTACAGCATTTCCCTCAATGACAAAGCATTACTATCCAAGCATGATGCTAATTGAAACTGCAAGATGGTCCAATGCAACTCAGGTATACAAGACACGTGGCTGAATCAAAGAATACACAAGTAAATTATTCAATTAATTATACAGGGACCACAAAGACTGGAAGAGATTCTACGATGCTCTGAAATTTGTACGTAGGCCCCATTTACTGGTGAATTCACCAAGCCTCAGTATCGACAGCTCAACACTGTTCACACAAAAAGACTAAATTCTTGCAAGATATGCAGAGCCTTCAACCACATCTTTAATCGTCCTTCATCCACCAATGGAGCATTCAATAGCCTGCCACTGGTTGCCATGAACTGCTGTCTTGATAATACCCCCATGTTGTTCAAACTCCTCTCTAGCAGCAAAACCTTTGGATATGATGCTTTTCCACTATGTCCACAAGGCTGGAGATCATGCCTGGTCTTGAAGCTCACTGAACTCTTTCATCTATGTGGAAACAAGGTACCATCTCAGGTGAATCACTGCCAAACTGGACAAATGGAAAAGAACTTTGTAATCTTGTGACAATCATAAAGGAATCTCACTCCTTTCCATTGCTGGCTAAATCTTCAGTAGAATATTTCTAAGACATCTTGATGAGGATCTGCTGCCAGAGAATCAGAGTGGTTTCAGAAAAGGTCAAATATACACACAAGTGGTGCTTGCAGATAGTCAGCTCCAGGAGAAATACGAAGAACAAAAATGCAACTTGACAGCATGTTTACTGACCGAACAAAGACCTTTGGAACAGACAGCCAAGATGGGCTATGGGAAGTAATGAAGAAATTTGCCTCCTTGAGAAATTCATCATGATTGTTCAACAGTCTAAGGACACATAATTGTACATGTCCTGGATGATGGTGAGTCTCCAGAGCCAATTGCAATCATTGATGGTGTTAAGCAGGGCTACCTGCTAACTCCAACCTTATCAGGATACTTTTCTCCATTGTGCTCTTTGATGCCTTCCATGATCATGATACGAGGATCAAAGTCAGATATTGTACGGATTGGAAACTACTCATTCTGAGACAGTTCTAGGCAAAGACCAATGTTACCCTGGCCTAGTTAAATTCCTGTTTGCCAATGACTAAGCACTAATTGGCAGTTCAAAGCTGGATACGTAATGTAGTCTGGATTTGTTGTCCAATGCATTCAAAAATTTCAATGTTATGATCAGCAAGAAGAAACTCAAATTAAAGTCCCATTTCAAACCCAAGATTTCATGTACCCAGAAACCGTCACAATTAGTCATAGTCATAGAGATGTACAGCATGGAAACAGATCCTTCGGTCCAACCTGTCCATGCCGACCAGATATCCCAACCCAATCTAGTCCCACCTGCCAGCACGTGACCCATATCCCTCCAAACCCTTCCTATTCATATACCCATCCAAATGCCTCTTAA
>NC_057711.1:139202165-139219453 GCF_004010195.1 Chiloscyllium plagiosum | reverse complement strand
AGATCCTGTTGTCATCTGAGGTAACCCTCTTCGCTGTCCACTACACCTCCAATTTTGGTGTCATCTGCAAACTTACTAACTGTACCTCTTATGCTCACATCCAAATCGTTTATGTCAATGACAAAAAGTAGAGGACCCAGCACCGATCCTTGTAGCACTCCACTGGTCACAGGACTGCAGTCTGAAAAACAACCCTCCACCTCTGTCTTCTACCTTTGAGCCAGTTCTGTATCCAAATGGCTAGTTCTCCCTGTATTCCATGAGATCTAACCTTGCTAATCAGTCTCCCATGGGGAACCTTGTCGAACACCTTACTGAAGTCCATATAGATCACATCTACTGCTCTGCCCTCACCAATCTTGTTACTTCTTCAAAAAACTCAATCTCATGATTTCCCACACACAAAGCCATGTTGACTATCCCTAATCTGTCCTTGCCTTTCCAAATACATGTACATCCTGTCCCTCAGGATTCCCTCCAACAACTTGCCCACCACTGAGGTCTGGCTCACCAGTCTATAGTTCCTTGGCTTGTCTTTACCGCCCTTCTTAAACAGTGGCATCACGTTTGCCAATCTCCAGTCTTCCAGAACCTCACCTGTGACTACAGCATGTTCCTAAATGCTGTCTATACTGATACAAGCAATAATTGCCAAATCTAATATAGCCGTTGGCAGTCATCAAACATCAGTGTAGGGTGAAAAGGGGTCAACCCTCCATGCCAAACACTGTAGATAAAGTAACAGTACTGCCCTGTTGACTTGAAATGCATACCACAGTCAGGTCAAGAAGCCCAACCAACCAAAGAAGAATGAGGAAGAGATTGTCAGGAGATGTACTAGGCATACTTAAAAATTAGGTACTAACCTGGTGAAGATACGACACAGGAATTCTACATGCCAAACAGCAGAGGCAGCATGCATTAGATAGAATTCAGCAATCTTACAACTAACAGATCAGATCAAAGGTCTACAGTTCTGCTACATCCAGTAACGAATGGTGGTGGATAATTAAACAACTAGCCAGAGGAGGTGGCTCCACAACTATCCCCATCTTTATTGAGAGAACAGGGTGACATCAGTGTAAAAGAAAAGTTTGAAGTATTTATAACCATTTTCATCCATAGATATTAAATGGAAGATCAGTCTTACACTGAGGTTCCCACCATCACATATGTTAGCCTTCAGCCAGTTTGATTGATCATCTCACATAAAGTGAGACAGTTGAAGGCAATGGGTACTGAATTACGGACCCTAATACCATTCTAGCAAAAGTGTCGGATGAATGTCAGGGAATAACCAACTCACACAAGATCAAATATAACCATTATTTGTTGACATTCAGTGGCATTACTATCACAAAATTCCCCATTTGCAAACATCCTGGGGATCACCAATGACCAGAATCTGAAAGTGACCAGCTATATATATGGCTATAAGAACAGATCAGGTCCTGAGAATTCTTGACTCACCAAAGTCTGTCCACCATCTACAAGGCTCAAGTATGGAGTGCATTTGGTTACTATCCATGTGCTTCAACAAGCAAAGCGGTAGAACACACAAGAAGCTTGACACCACCACTTTCTCAAGTGTAATTAGAAATAGACACAATGTTGTACTGACCAACAATGCCCACATTCCATGACAAAGAATATTTTAAAATATCTTACACTCAAGCTGACTTCAGAAGCTTGTGAAGATGAATCGGCAAAGGCCAGGTACAGAGGTGCTCACTGCAGCTGGATTGCCAATCATCAATCATGTTGAGATAGTCACAACTGAGTTGAGCTAGTCAAATAGCCAGAATGTCTGACACTGAGCTTGACTCAGGTGTGCTCTCATGGTAGTCAAAGGAAGGACATTCTGAAGGATTAACTTCAAGCCCTAAAAGCCTGTCACTGAGGGTCACTGCAGCTGGCGTAAGCAAATAAGAAAAAAGGAATGGCTTCCTTCAAAAGTAAGTGCATATCAGAGGCAGAAGGAAAATGAAAGGAGAGGAAATACTTAGCCAGTTACAACCTAAAACTCAATAATCTGCAGTATTCTGTCCGATTTGTAGCAGAATTTCCCAGGCATTGATTGGCATTATGTATCTATGTCATTATGTATTTTATAATACCCCATCACCAAACACTGTAGATGGTCAATATAGTCAACTTCATCTTGAAGGACAACAAAGAATTCTTCAACCTTAGACTCCATGTCTCCTTATTTAATTTGGGAATATAAACATATTAGAAATAGTTTAGAAAAGTTTTACTAGACAAATACTTGGAATGGGTGGGTTGCCCTATGAGAAAACGTTTAACAGGCTAGGTTTGTACCTTAAGTTCGGAAGAGTAAGAGACACCTTGATTGAAACATAGAAGCTCCTAAGGAATCTTGACAGGGTGGATGTGTAAAAGATATTTCCTCTTGTGGAAGGATCTAGAACTAGTAGTCACTGTTTAAAAACAAAGGGTTTCCCGTTTAAGTCAGAGATATGAGATTACTTTTTTCAGAGGAGAAAGTGAGGTCTGCAGATGCTGGAGATCAGAGCTGGAAATGTGTTGCTGGAAAAGCGCAGCAGGTCAGGCAGCATCCAGGGAACAGGAGAATCGACGTTTCGGGCATAAGCCCTTCTTCAGGAATGGGGAAAGTTTGTCCAGCAGGCTAAGATAAAAGGTAGGGAGGAGGGACTTTTTTCAGAGTCTGGGTTTGGAATTCTCTTTCTGAAATGGCAGTGGAAACAGAGTGTTTGAATATTTTAAGGCAGAGGTGAACAGTTTCTTGATAAGCAAGTGGGTGAAATGATGTAAGGGAGAGGCGGGAATGTAGAGTAATCAGATCAGCCTTGATCTTATTGAATGGTGGAGCAGGCTTGAGGGATTGCATAGCCTATTCCTGCTTTAAATTTGTTTGTTCACCATACTGCAGAACCTCCTTAAAAAATACACAAAAAGGATATTTTCTCTCCGCTGCTGAAAACCATAATCTTTACTGGATTACTGCAACCATCATGTCTTAGTTTCAGAGCTGTTTTTCACAATACTCTGGAAAACAAATATCAGCAACCCATACTATTCTGGGGCACTGCTGGAGAACCTGATATATTCTCTAACCAATGTTCACCTTTTATCAACTGGAACTAGTGACTAATAAATAAAGGTCACTTTTCAAACACCAAATTGATTGCAACACCTCTCAATCATCAGCTCATTTGAGGTCAGGTAGCTTATTACAGAGGAAATTCCTGGTTTTTGTTGCTCAGCCCTAGACTACTCAGAGCGCATGACCGTTAAATCAGCAGGGGAGTTCTACTAAACAGTAACAAACCAAGAAAAGGATGGGATCAAACAATGAAACAAGTAATGGACTAAATACTTCTGTCCTATCGATTGTAAGGCACGAGCACTCAGTGTAATGGCAGATTAAACTAAGAACAATTTCTGGTTTCTGCACAGGCACAGTTAATATAAAAGTTGCTATCAATAATATTCTTTGCCTTCACAGTCTGATTGATTCAGTTTTTATGGAAGGTGTCTGCAGAGATCACTGTAACAACATGAAATTAAGCTAAACACTCTTGCATTTATGTATCTAATTACTTGCATTTACTCCATATTTAACATAGAAAGATAGACCAAGGCAAGTCACGGAGATGCAATCAAATCAAAAAGGTCCCCATCAATGAACAACTGATCTTCAAGAGACTCAATCACTGGTGGCCAATCAGCAACACTTAACATTAAAACATACCTCAGGGGCATCTGTGTAGTCAAACATTCTGAAAATGACTCGTGGCACAGGATAGATGGAATCCTTTGTGTGAGGCGGTGGGGTGAAAGGTGGCAAGTTGTGTTGCAAGGCCTCACAGAGTACGCTATCAAACGCCAAATATGGCCTTAAGATGTGTTTCTCCTGCCAACGATCTTTTTTCATTTTCTGAATTTGTGCCCAAAGGCAATCCAAGTACTGTAAAGAAAACATTGTTCTTCAATACAGGAATAAGGTAAGGCTTAGATCAGTCATTCATTCATGTTACTCACAACTTTGAAACTTTTCTATTGCATTTATTTTTACAAGCAAAGAAAAGGTCAGCATCAGCGCAGAAAACGTGACACTGCAATTACAGTGCAGGAAATTTATGGCTGAAGTAGACAGCTAGCACTGGACAAAGAGATCAGGAGACTTAATTAAGATGATAAGAATTTTAAATTGGACTGTAGGGCACAGAATCAATGAAAGACACAGAAAACAGCCATAATAGGTGAGTGGGGCAATCTATGGACAGCATACATTTACATCAGCAGAAGTTTACAGAAGCTGGACAATGGGAGACGGAACAGAGAACACTGAAATAATACACTATAAATATATCCCGGAAAGGGGCTCATGAAGTTTGCATATCAATGCAGCAATACAGTAAATTCATTAAATATTTCTCTGGAGATTCATAATTATCTTCTCCAAATACTAACTTCTTTCAGAATTAGATTTTGTAATACATTTAGTATTTTGTGATATATTTAAATAAATACACAATAATAGAACAATTATATTAATAAAAGTGCCATCTGATTTATGTCAAGTTGGCTTCAGATTCAAGTATTGGAATTGTTACTTATATTCTTAAGGTTATATTTTTAGTACTAATCTATAAATGAATGAAATGATTAGGAAAATACAAAGTACTTTCAGAATCAGGAATCTCGGGATGCAGTCACAATCAAGGTAAATCAAAGCTGTTGAAACATTGCCACACACATAAAGAGGCAATATGTAAAATTCTAGAATCCATCGTTAAGGATGAGATTTCTAAATTCTTGCAAGTGCAGGGTCAAATTAGAACAAGTCAGCATGGATTTAGTAAAGGGAGGTCGTACCTGACAAACCTGTTAGAATTCTTTGAAGAGGTAACAATTAGGTTAAACCAGGGAAACCCAGTGGATGTTATCTACCGACACTTCCAAAAGTCCTTTGATAAGGTGCCTCACGGGAGGCTGCTGAATAAGGTGAGGACCCATGGTGTTCAAGGTGAACCAGTGGCATGGATTGAGGAGTGGCTGTCTGACAGAAGGCAGAGAGTTGGGATAAAAGGTTCTTTTTTGGAATGACAGCTGGTGACAAGTGATGTCCCACATGGTTCAGTGTTAGGGCCACAGCTGTTCACTTTATATATAACTGATCTGGAAGAAGAGACTGGGGGCATTCTGGCGAAGTTCGCCGATGATACGCAGTTAGGCAGACAGGCAAGTAGTTCTGAGGAGGTGGGGAGGCTACAGAAAGTTTTAGACAGTTTAGGATAATGGTCCAGGAAATGGCTGATGAAATTCAATGTGAGCAAATGCGAGGTCATGCACTTTGGAAAGAAAAACACAGGCATAGACTATTTTATAAATGGTGAGAAAATTCATAAAGCCAAAGTACAAAGGGATCTGGGAGTGCTATAACAGGATTCTCTAAAGGTTGACTTGCAGATTGAGTCCATGGGTTAGGAAAGCAAATGCGATGTTGTCATTTATCTCAAGAGGGTTGGAATATAAAAGCAGTGATGTGCTACTGAGACTTTATAAAGCTCTAGTTAGGTCCCATTTAGAATACTGAGTCCAGTTTTAGGCCCCACACCTCAGGAAGGATATACTGGTACTGAAGCGTGTCCACCAGAGATTCACGCAGATGATCCCTGGAATGGTAGGCCTAACATACATGGCAATGAAAGGGTGGACGCTGGGAAATTGTTTCTGTCAGGCGGGGTTACTAGGACTTGTGGGTACACCCTTAGGATTAGAGGGGGTCAATTTAGAACAGAATGAGGAGACATTTCTTCAGCCAGAGAGTGATGGGCCTGTCAAATTCACTGCCACGGAGCACAGTGGAGGCCGGGATATTAAATGTCTTCAAGGCAGAGATTAATAAATTCTTATCTCGCAAGGAATTAAGGGACAAGGGGAGAGTTCGGGTAAGTGGCGTAGAAATGCCCATCAGCCATGATTGAATGGCAGAGTGGACTCGATGGGCCAAATGGCCTTACTTCCACTCCTATTTCTTATGTGAGAAAATAATCTATAAACAACAAGCAATAACTTGAGACTCAATTAAAGTCAGCAAATTCCACAAACAATATTGACGTATACAATATTTTCTATATTACTGTTGAGACATCAGCATTCCATCTGATGGAATGCTGATGATCCCATTTTCCTGAATATTCAAATTTACATTACCAAGATGATTGTAGCAATACTTTTGCATTTTACAGTTAAGTAAAAATCTCCCACTTTGGGAGAAAAGCGTAGGTAAGAGAATGGGTTTATTCAACCCCTTCCCTCAGTTCTTCTAAGTCATCTGTAAATTTTGGGAAGGATAAGGAGGTTAATAATTTGTTCTTGGATTTCACCATATGCAATTGGATATCACTGTATCTGGCTTCCAATTGGTTCCTCCCTGTTATTCTATCTGTAACTGAAGCCTCACCACAGCTTTGAATCTGTCAGCCTTCTGCTTTCTGGAGTAGCATGTTACTTGCCACCAGATGTAATGGTTCACATACAACAGCAGATTAGAAGTTTTTTCAAGCAATTTCCAGATATGATTATATAAACAATAAAATACTTAATACTTCTAAACACTTTGGTCCTTCACCATGTTTCTAGCAACTGGTCCTTTCATTACTCTCGGGTTAAGGGTCTCAATTCCACTTTTCCAGTCCAGAATTTTGGGATAGAGTCTAATAGTATACAAATGTGGAAAACAAATTGGAAGATACTTGCAACCATTCTGTTGTGAGCAGCTAAAATGGGTATGGGTGTGAACATTTTTGTATCATTGAATAGTTTTTTTAAAAGTTCAAAAAGAATTGAAATCTCACTCCTCTGTCCTCCATTCCAGCCTTTAGCTGAAATTAAATGCACAGTCTGAATTGCAGACTTCCGTGTATATTTTCAATATCAATTGCCAGAGGTAGGTTCTTGACCACATCTACGGCTACAACACTTTTCACCCCAAATAACATGCAACTGCTGTGCGGCAGTCACGTTGGCTGCAGTTAACCTGAGAAGAAAGCCCCTCATCTAATAAGAAAAGGAGGCTTCAAATTATGTCAAGATTTCCCCAAATGGTGCAGCAAACTAGAACACAGTAACTTGTTAGACATCACTTAATAGAAAGACAATTCCACAAACAGCTACACATAGCATAATCACTCAACAAAAACATTTCCAAAATTCATATCCTGGTTTCAAGATCCCTTAAGATAAAAAGTCAGTTTTTAATTAGACTTCTCACCTCTTCCTGTGGATGAGGTTGTTCAGCAGTCCAGCATTGTAACATTGGTACATGATGCTTTTGACGTCTCCTACAAAAGAGTATAGCAAATGTAAAGTTAAGTTGGCCTACAAGTGCTAAACATGCCGTTCTACAAGTAGTCATAATGGTTTTAATGTCCCTCAATAGAAGCATCTCAGTTTATTCAATCTTGTGCTCATTAGGATTATATAATCAAGTTAAACCAGTAGATTAAGTCACAAGTTGAAACCTAGACATGACACTTCAGTTTCGCCAGCTCCTACCTAATCCAAGCAGTAAACCAAAAATTTGTCTTTGATACCCATTTGGATATCCACTATATCCTAACTCTTACTGACTGGGAGAATGACCATGAGGCAGGCACCAGCATCAAAAAATTGAAAACATTCATTACCTTATAACAATTCAATTTTCTAACTATGCTTGAAGTAACAAAAAGGAACCATGTTCAATTCTAAAGGTTTCAGAAGAAAATATGGATTTACTTCCAGATCCTAACTGAACTTCAAGTAAAATCAATTGTCAGCAATTTTGAGTGACAAATAACATTGCTAGAGTACTTAATTTACATGAAATTACACAAAGTGAACATTTTAATTTATTTTGCTATAGATGTCAAGCGCTACAGCATAATCCATATTAGAGTTATAGAGCTGTACAGCATGGAAACAAACCCTTCAGTCCAATTCATCCATGCCAACTAGATATCCTAAATTCATCTGGTCCCACTTGCTAGCATTTGGCCCATGTCCCTCTAAACCCTTCTATTCATATACCATCCAGATGACTTTTAAATGTTGTAATTGTATCAGATTCCACCACTTCCTCTGGCAGCTCATTTTATACACACACCACCCTCTACACAAAAAAGTTGTCCCTTAGGTCCCTTTTAAACCTTATCCATCTGATCTTAAACTTACACCCTCTAGTTTTGGACTCTCCTACCCCAGGGAAAAGACCTTGGCTATTCACTGTACCCATGATTTTATAAACATCTATAAGATCACTCCTCAGCCTCCGACGCTCCAGGGAGAATACCCTCAACACATTCAGCCTCTCCCTATAGCTCAAACCTTCGAACCCCAGCAAAAACCTTGTAAATCTTTTCTGAACCCTATCAAGTTTCTCAACATCCTTCCTATAGCAGGGAGACCAGAATTGCACATTATTATTCATAATGCAAATGCTTAATGATGTTTCTTCCCTCACGACATGATCAAAAAAGGGTAGAATCAAGAGGCTCAGAGTACCTTTTTCTTATAGTTCAGAGGAAATTTTGACCAGTATTATTATACAGTACACTTCCATTGCAAACAACAGACAGTGTCATGATAGAAATAGTAGATTGAATTCCAGTTCATCAGACCAGTAAGTGGTGTTGACTGTTATCTCATGGCACAAGTATACTTAATCCTCAATAACTTGGTTCAAAGCAGCTACCTAAAAGAGGTAGTTTAAAGTACAGCTGCAGTAGCAGAAGCACAAATGTACAGCAAATTAATGGATTCAAAATGTTTTAAAATCTGGACCAAGAATCCCCCTTAATTTGCTCTGAGTTAGTTGCTTGGAGAAGGGTCAGCTAGCTGGATGGCTGGTTTGCAATGCAAAGCGACACCAACAACATGCACTCGATTCCAGCACTGGCTGACGTTGCTCTGAAGGAACCTCCTTCTCAACCTCTCCCTTGCTTTACCCTCAGGTTAAACCACCACCAGTCATCTCTCTCTCCAATGAGAGAGCAGCCCTATGGTCCAGTACAACTATGGTGACTTCATCTTTTAGTTGCTTGTACTCAGGGCAGATGAAGTTAACAAACTGAAGCTCAATGCCCTTAGATTTTAGGAAGCAAAATAACAAAATACAAAAGTGCAACCAAACAAGTCATTAAGCATTGGCCATGTTCACGGATGTCAATCAAAGAGAGAATGGAATTTGGTATGTTATTGCTCAAAGAGCATAGTGCCATCCACCAAAGTGGCTAACATTTGGCAAAGGTACCCAACTGGCAACAAACTCTATCAGTCACCACCAAGAGGGTAAAGTACCTGGAAAGGGGATAAACATATCTCTGTACAACTGAAAGAAGACATCCTTTGTCGAAGCTTTTCATTTTGCACTCATCTGGATAATTTGAAAGTAGTGCCAATGTAAAAGAAAAACAATTAGACTGTGGAGAAAAGAGAGGCACTGCTATAAAAAATGCACCAGTTAAAGGATGACTGACAATTAACTGTATGTTTGTCAAGGGTTTTCTGTTTTTATTTTAGATCTCCAGCCTCCTTAAGTATGTTGCTTTTACTTTAGTTACCTTAAGCTTTATCTAATTTTTAAACCTGGAAGTTTATTCTAAGTAGTAAAGGCATTGCTTGAGAAATGAACCAGAGAATGGCTGTTATCTACTTTGAATAATTCAGAGTGTCAGAAGAATTACATGGACAATCAATTCAAGATTGCCAGTCAGGCTCACAATGTGGCACATGCACATACTGGAAACTGTGTATATCAACAACCAGGACAAATACTTTGCAGACAGAAAGAACATGTTCACGTTTGCGTTGTTTTAACTCAACAAAAATAACTCAACACTTTATCTGGTCCACTTCAGTCATCGTCAAACTGGTGCATTCTCACTGCAATCTCTCTACCAACCCGCACTCTCTTCTCATACAATGTGCTGTTTTCCCTTTACACTGTTTTATCTTACAAATTGTTTTGAGTAGTACAAGACAAATATCTTTGACAAATATGTCTTTTCCCAGCAATACTCAAGTGCATCTTACCATAATATCTTATGTAATTCTTGTGTATCACATGATCTCAAACAGTCTTAAGGCCTGCTGAAAGATGTTCTGTGCTCCCAGCCTTTTTTACATCGTTCTCCAGATTTTGGAAGGGAAATGTACCCAAGAGAGAAAGTTGGTCATCTATTGGTGTTTAGAAATGCAAATTGAGAATTAGAGTATGTGATCACTCCCATTGGAGAATGCTGAGGGAATTTCAATTGTATAGGTGAGCCAAATCATATGGAAATATGTTTCAAACTCTGCACTGCTGAAGACTGCCAGGTTGTGGCACTTATGTCTATCGATAGGAAAATGGGGTGATCTAATCTCAAACCCCTTCTCAAGATGTGGGGAACTGTGATGTTCGCAAAAAAAAGAACAACTATTATGTAGCATGATTCAAAAAATATCAGGGGAGAGAGAACTGTAAAACCTAAGCTAGGAGTATCTGGACAACCAAGTATTGTTTGTCAGTTGAAGAATTTGGCATCAGCTTGGGGGAATTAAAAAAAAAATCAATATAACAGGTCAACATTGCAATTTTAATTTCTTCTAATTACATCAAATTTCATTGTCCAAAACATTGCATATACTACCTGCTATGCTACATAGATCTCACTCAAAGAGTGCTGGGTTCAAAACTCATACCTGCCTATCGCTCAAGAAATGAAAGGCTTCAGAAATCTATTTCAATGCAAGAATTGAAGAACTACCAGCGCTCTCAAAACACTATGCTCAGAAATGCACATTAGAATGGTAGGATTTCACTTACTAGTTTTAAAAAAGGAGAAACAAAGTAATTATTAACTACAGCAGGTGAGATATGTTTCTACAAAGAAAGTTAGCATTCAGCTGCAAGTAGATCCAAAGATAACTTAATCCTTAAGCTTTAGTTTTGTATAATATTTTGTAATATTATTCAAATTTATTGCTTATCAATTTGTGTGCCCTCCCAAGGCTGCACTTTCAGCATACCACAGCACTGCCAGCAAACATTTTCATTTTGCTTTAGTTTTTCATTAGATGAATGAAAACCCATGGTCAGAACACAACCCAATTCTGCATCAAAGCAGAGGAAGATTGGTTCTCATTTCCAGATAATTTCTCCCATTTCATTCTGGAATGAAGTGAACCTCTGGCCCCAGACTGGTGCTGCAACTTCAGCACTGAGCACATTACAAAACTGTAATGTGAATACAGCTTGAACAATCAGATATATCATGCATATTTAAATGCATTATTTCCAAAACTGATAACTTTTCTGAGAACTTTAAATCAATCTGTTAATTTCTTTCGAACAAAATATCCTCTTACTTCAGAAAACTTTCAATCTGTAATAGGATTCGATCCATCTCTACATCTTTTTTCTCATACAGCTCCTTCCCAACCCAGGGCAGAGAAGAGAGTACTGCAAACACATACCAGTCACAGCGTACCTGCAACACAGTCAAAAATAATGTGTAAAATATTTTAATTGATTTTCAGTGAAATAATATCATATAATAACTACTATATCTTAAAATGGAGGTTTGTAAGATTATCAAATTAGACAGACAGCTGCAAAATTGACGGCAAAATCAAGGGAATAATGTCACTTGCTCTGAAGTCTGCCTTGCTTCCTAGAAATGTCTCAGATTGTTTTATCTGGCAGAAAATGGAAGGTGTTTTTTTTTGAGACAACGGCAGCTGACTATATGCTAATAACGGGTGGACTATGGGTTTCCAAAGTCTCAGAGGAGTATTGAAAGTGTTGTAAACAATATTTTCAGATGGTGTTTCATAAAATACCACATATGAGGCTACCTAATAAGATACTTAAGGTATGAATCCATGGTTTTGGAGACAATATATTAGCATAGATAGAGGATTAGCTAACTAATAGAAGACAGAGATTTGGAAAAAAGGGGCAATTTCAGGATGCCAACCTGTAGCTAGTAGAGTGATACAGGGATCAGTGCTGCAGTCACAATTATTTACAATATATTAACAACTTGGATAAGGAAGGTGAATGTACTAGAGTCACATTTGCAGATGACACCAAGGTGGAAAGGCAGGTAGTGAGGATGACACAATTAGTCTGCAGGGATACACAGGTTAAGCAAGTGGCCAGAATTTTGGAAGATAGAATATAATGGAGGAACAAGAGGGGTCATGCACTATGACAGGAAGAACTGAGCAGCTCAATATTATTTAATGGGAGAAGACTGTGGAAAGCTACAGAACAGAAGGATTTGGGAGTCCGTATTCATGAATCACAAAAAAACTAGCAGCCAAGTTCAATGAGTAACAGGGAAAGCAAATGGAACTTTAGTTTTTATTTCAAAGGGAATGAAGTTTAATCGTTTAATAAAAATTAGGGAGAGTTTGCTATAACAATTGAAGGCACCAGTCAGGCCACAGCTGAAAGACTGTTTTGGGTCTATTGTCAAAGAAGAAAATTATTGGCATTGAAGGCAGTCCACTGAAGGTTCACTAGGCTGATAGCAGATATTGATGGACTACATTAGAATGAGGAGAGGTTGAATATTTTAGGACGGTACTCATTGGAATGTGGAAGAATGAGAGGTGACCTTATTGAAACATACAAGATTCTTCAGGACTCAATCATAAATTGCTAGAAAAAACTCAGCAGGTCTGGCAGCATCTGTGGAGAGAAAGTAGAGTTAATGTTTCGGGTCCACTGACCCTTCTTTAGGCCCTTCCATTCTGAAGAAGAACTGCTGCCAGACCTTACCAGTTTTTCCAGCAATTCCTGATTTCCAGTATCTGCAGTTCTTAGGGTTTTTTTGGTTTAAGATTCTAAGGGAACTTGACAGAGTAGGTGTAGAGAGGTTGTTTCCCCTTGTGGAAGAGTTGAGGCCAGGAGGGCAAAGTCTCAGGATAAGGGTCACACTTTTAAGAAAGACATCAAGAGAAACTTTTCCCTCAGAGGATAGTGAATCTGTGGAATTCAGTACCAGAGATGGCTATTGAGGTGAATTGTTAAGTGTATTCAACGTTAAGATAGATTTTAATCAGTAAATGTTATGGGGAAAAGGCAAGAAAGAGGAGTTGAGGATTACTGGATCAGACATGCTTTAATTGAATGACGGAACAGACTCAATGGCTGAATGGTCTACTTCTGCTCTTTTGTGAGTGTGCAAGGGCAAGAGAGAGAGAGAGAGAGAGAGAGCATGTGTGAGAGAGCGCGGATTTATGATTGTGAAAGAACAAACACACATGGGAGCATAACAGAAAGTGTGTGTGTGTGCGTGTGTGCAACAGAGCATGGACGCACGAGTGTAAGAGAAAGAGCGCGCGTGAAAGCAAGAGAGAAAGAGAGCACTTGCGAGAGCGAGAAACAGTGAGTGAAATGTCTCTTGTGGTTCACCAGGTTGTCCTCAAATAGCTTGACTAGGGAAGGATGGGTTCTGGAGCACAAGACTTCAATGTCACTGCTGGGATGCTGTTCAGATCTATAGTCTTTGCTGCCATGTATAGTATCTTCTAAACAGAAAGCTAACTTCAGAAAAAGATATAGAATCTCTGTGTAAAAAGACATCATTTGGCCCATCGTGCCTGCACCGACCCTCCGTACAGCATCCTAACCAGACACAGCCCGTTCTCTGCATTTACCACAGTTAATCCACCTAGCCTGTACATCTTTGGACTGTGGGAGGAGACTAAAGTATCTGGCAGAAACTCATGTAGATACTGGGAGAACTTGTGAACTCCATAGGTAGACACCCAAGGCTGGAATCCAACCCGGGTCCCTAGTGCTGTGAGAAGTGCTACAACTATGGCACATTGCCACCCATTATTCTTACATGACTGGATAGAAAATGAAACAACTGTCAGAAAAACATTTGATGTCTTACCTGTGGTACATCTTCCTCTTGTGTTACGCTGATAAAATTTTCAAACATTGCCACCATTGAAGGAGCTGCAATCACATGGCAGTTCACAAGATCAGACAGGAATCGAACCTGTGAAATAAATACAGAATGTTACCATGCTGTACTTAAGACTTCATTTTATAGAAGGGGGTTATTAACTTTTATCTCCACTAATGGCGGGGACAATTGTACAGCAACACAAATGGAAAGCAAATCTCAGTTTCCAATGCTGTTCTGTCTCCAGGTCCAGTCAAATTGCTACCTCTGTGAACAACACAGCTTCAACCTTAAGCAGCAAGTGACTAACAAATAAATCCTTCCTTGGTTAACTTACAATTGTTCAAACTGCAAATAGTTAACGTTAACTCAGCTTCATTTTAGATTATACAAAAATCAAGAAATTCTACACTTTATACATATACAAAATCACAATCTTAATGTGGCAATTTTTCTCAGGGTAGTCCACAGAGGAGAAACAAGTGGTAACAACATATTTAAGAGATGGCCAAAACATGGTCAGTTGGAATTTTAAAAATAATTTTCAGAAGGAGAAATAACAAGGCATGTGAATTTAGTAACAAAGTTTAATGTCAGTCAGCATCATCAGTTGGGAGTAGGAACATCAGCAGGTGTATGGGAGGAGAGATTTCAAAGATCAAAACACACTGGCTATTGGATATGCTTAATGTGTTTGATTCTATATGGAACATTTTATTTTTATTTTGAAAGTATCACTGTTAAATGGGGATATTGAAAATGGATACCAAGCAATAAAGGAGAATGACAGTGATTTGTAAATGAGGATTTTGAATGTGAAGCATTTGGGTTAGGTAGCCAATGGAACATCCTAAGCAGAACAAAGCAGCTTAGGATTTGGGTGGAGAAGTTAGGGTGGTTTGGAGATTGCAGAAATTATAAACTGTAGCCAAAAAAGTGTTTAAGCCAAGCAACAAAAATAAAAGTACAGATAAAAATCACAAGGATGGTGTACATCAGGCAAAAGGCAAATTATTACTTAGCTTAAATACAAACAAAAGGTTGCACACCATCTGTCTCAGACTGAGCAGGTAGCCACCAAATGGAAGGTCAGCATAACACTAGGGAATGTTTGGCAAGAGCAAAATGAATGGCTTTGGTCTTCCTGACATTCAATGGAAGGAGTTTCAACTTATCTGCAATCTAACACCAAACAAGCAATTCAGTGGTGCAGATGTATTTTCAGAGTCAAGGGTGGTGATGGTCAAGCAGGGTTAAAGTCATTCACAAATCACTTACAAAAGACTAAGGAACTCCTTCGCATACTGTCTCGAGAACTAGCATGTCACAGCACCACCATGAATTCAAAAACAAAAATATTTTGATGTAACAGAGCATTATAAGCCATGCCCACTTCATTTCCAGAATATTTAAATGCAAAAGTAGCATTTGTTTTAAGTAAAAATAAAGTTCATGGTTTTAAACGCTTTCTTAAGTTTACAGAAATAAAGTAAAATAATATATTGCAAGAATGGATGGTGGGAAGTAAGAGATACAGAAATATTGATGTTTGAAATAATATCCATCTAAGAAATAAATGTCTCTCCTTAAATGATTCAAACTCTACAGAGATCTGGCAGCATCCAAGGAGTAGAAGAATCGACGTTTCGGGCATGAGCCATTCTTCAGGAATCCTGAAGAAGGGCTCATGCCCGAAACGTCGATTCTCCTGCTCTTTGAATGCTGCCTGATCTGCTGTACTTTTCCAGCAACACATTTTCAGCTCTGATCTCCAGCATCTGCAGTCCTCACTTTCTCCTACAGAGATCTGCCACATTACCTCAAGACTGAATGAGATGCGGTTTCAGTTTATTTTAATGAGTTCTCATGAATCAAGTGCTGGATGACTCTTTGTGAATTAAGACAACATTGTGATGAAGGCTGAATGCCATATACTATTACAGATGATCAAGTAGTCAGTGAACAAATACTATGCTGGCTGTATATTCGTGCAAATATGACCGTACAGATGTCTTTCAATTTGGTTCATGCCAAATCACTTGTTTTAGTACTTAACAACGTATACTAAAATCTTTTCAGAAAAGATCACCACATGCTAATTATGAGATAACAGACTTTTCAAATGGAAACAAAGTGCATTCAGAAGCAATATTGCATTTTTAACCACGTGTTAAAAGTATACTGCTCATAATACATAAAATGCTCTAAGTAGTTATCATTTTCTTCCATTATCAAAAACATAGAGATCCATCACGGGGCCCTCAATTTCCAACTAATTTTTTTACTAAACGGAAAATGCAAAACCTCTAGAGAAAAACATTCAAAATGCTGTACATTAGTTTTAACCAATCCAACCTTGTACAGTGGCAAACATGGCAATGCTGTTAAGATATGTGTCAAGCAGGTTGACTAATTGGAACCCTTAAAAGTAGAAGAGAAATCAAGGATGGTTGGCAAACATAAAAAAAAACCCACAAGGGTGGCACTTACAGAAAAAACTGCCTCGGTGTATAAATTTGTTTTCAAAGTTTCCTTGAGTTGTCGAACCATAGCTTCAACAAACTCTCCACCAAAGTTGTAGTTCCTTGCATTTAATAGCCCCACCAGTGTTGTGTATACGGTTAACTTTTCAGGAAGCTGTCGTGCTCTAGAGGACAAAATAACACTGTCAAATACTCAATAATAATGTAAGCCAAGAGAGGTGGAAGATGACAGATCAGATCCGCTTCTTTCTGAATTAAAAATAATTCACTAGATCACTAACACTCCTATTGAGTATTTGTTTTCAAACAAAATGCAAAGCAATTTATTTTGATGTCACAATTCAGAAAATAGACATTAAAGAGCTGGCAATTCATAACTATTTCTTCAAATGTCAGTTACAGAAATGGAGAACACACACCGGATCATCAACGCCACACTCACAGGAATCCGATTCACTAGAGAGGAAGAAAAGGACAACCAACTCCCATTCCTAGACGTGATGGTACGAAGAACACCGAACAGAGAATTCACCACAAAGGTATACAGGAAAGCCACACATACAGACCAAGTCCTAAACTACGAAAGCAACCATCCTAACACACACAAAAGAAGTTGCATCAAGACACTGTTCAAAAGGGCCACAACACGCTGCAGTACACCAGAACTGCAGCACACCAGAACTGCAAAAAGAGTATTCGCCAAAAATGGATACCCCCGCAATTTCATGAACAGATGCCAAAGGGAAAGACAACAGAACGAGGACATGCTGCAACCCAAAGGATTAGCCACACTACCATCCATCACTAACATCTCTGAAATGACAGCCAGACTACTACGACCACTAGGACTCCTAACAGCACACAA
>NC_057711.1:139197992-139201685 GCF_004010195.1 Chiloscyllium plagiosum | reverse complement strand
CAGATGATAAGCAACATGAGTTCGACTGGGACAACCCTACTATTATAGGACAAGCCGAACAGAGAACAGCCAGGGAATTCCTCGAGGCATGGCACTCATCCACAGATTCAATCAATAAGCACATCGGCCTGGACCCAATATACCGGCCACTGCAGCGGACAGCTGGAACTGACAACCGGAAGCGGCAGATACAAATCACTATAAATGCCGGAGGAAACATCACAGAAGCGCTTCACAGGAGGGTCCCAAGCACTGAGGATGTCACCTAGACAGGGGACGAAACGTCTGCAACACAAATTCCCAGCTCGGCGAACAGAACCACAACAACGAGCACCCGAGCTACAAATCTTCTCCCAAACTTGGTCAGTTATTTAAGCCAGTATAACCTCCCTTTATAACCAAATAAGTTACTATTCATGGTGGCAATTACCTATAATTCTTCCAATCCACTCTAGCACCAACTTCTAATTCATTTATTGGACAAAAGAACAGATAACAACTTTATTAGAAATATAATTCTTTAATACAAATACTATACAAATATAACACAAATTCTTAACAAAATACATTTAATGTATATCACTATGTTTCATTCAACTTACACAGCACAAAGTATTCTTAGGATTTTACTTTTATAGTTTGGCAGGTCAGCTTCTAAAACTCCGGCTAGACCTTCCAAGTTGCTCTCCAATGAGGATGTGCTCTGCAAATCAAAACAAGTAAATCAAATACAGGATACCAGGTCTGATGGCGTAAGTACAGTGTCAGATCATATCAACAGCTTTGGAGAAGTTATGACAACTGTCTGTCAATGGGAAAGACTATAATAAAATATTATAATTGATATGGAAGGCGGGAACACAGTACACTCTAAAACATATCAAGATGTAATTAAAGAATTTTTGTATTTGTTCCCATCCCTGTCAGAGGCCTTAATTTTCTTTCCATGGTAAAAATCAGTTTACTCTCATTTTTAAATGCTTACCAACCAGCTTTAAGTTAGATAAATAACAAACTGTACCTTTTCTCCGACACGACATATCAAAGATTCCAACCGATCTTCAATTTCAATTGGTTCAGATGTCCTTCTCCGTTTGTGAGGTTGCCCTAATGCAAAATAAAGCCAAATCTAATTATTTAACTGAAACAGTCTTCTGCTAATCTGCAATAAATAGATTTTTAAGTTAATTAAATGTTTAAATGAAGCATGTCATCTAATATCTCAAATCAAAAACAATTTTTAGATGCTCATTCATGCAAATGAAATCAGCAAGTACAAACAATTAATAGATGGCTAAAACTTCAAGAGTTTCTTAGCAAAATAGAATGTAGCATCCTATGACATATTATTTGACAACTGGACTCCAATGTTTGTGAGGGTGATTAAAATTACTTTCCAATTTTGTGACCACTTTGCAACAATGTTATAACAACAAGATTGGTATGAAAGAAAAAGATGCATTTACAAAGCATCTTAAAACATGTACAATTTAAATTTCACTGTGGTCAAGTTTTAGATTTCTGGTTTCCAACAAAAATTCTTCAAACTGTTCTTCAATGGCAAAACTAGAAAATGTTTCTTTCATTCATGAAATAAAGTAAAATGTTATAATGACATAGCAAAAGCTATTAGGAACGCAGTTGGGAACTCAGCCGTGTGTTTCTAAAGTAAATCACTGTATAAATGCACCTTGGTTTGAGATACTGACTCCTACAGACCAGCAAGACTGAGATTCAACACTTGGTTGTTTCAAGTTGGCTGATTGCAAAGTGCTGGAATTGACTCACATGTACGGTAACAAACAGCATGTTTTTCCAAACATGTTATAAGCAACTTTATGCCTTATTTTGTCTCCCACAAAACTGCAGCTGTTTATAAGCTACAAATAGTATGACTTGAAAGTACTTTCAAGTTTAGGTTATCAAACTGATTCCTGTCCTGCAACACAAACTTCTGGCTTGATAACATAATTTGATATGTTTAAACATTCACAACCTGAACGCTTCACAACTACAAATACCCTGTGAGGGAAGCACAAACAGGATCACACCTTTCTTTCTATCAATAGCAGTTTCCCTTTGCACTGTTCTAAACATTCTGTGAGAGAAATTATAAATAAGCTACAGTAGAAATTGATGGGAGGGCTAGAGATGCTACAGCTAATCATATGTCACCTTAAAAAAATTCTCTCAGAAAATTCAGGGGCCCATTATTGGCAAACAGAGCAGAAATGGTGAGGACAGTGCAGGAGAGAGAGAGAAAACCTGCACAGTTACCGCCTTTGCTGTTTGAATTCGTGTATCACTGGACATCGGAGTGCATCTGGGAAAATTAACAAAAAGTGAAATTCACAACTAATCT
Organism: Chiloscyllium plagiosum; assembly: GCF_004010195.1. NCBI lineage: Eukaryota > Metazoa > Chordata > Chondrichthyes > Orectolobiformes > Hemiscylliidae > Chiloscyllium > Chiloscyllium plagiosum. The sequence continues at coordinate 139,199,323 of NC_057711.1, read as the reverse complement.
TGGAGGAACTGTTGGGCGAAGTTCACAGCACAGAATCAGATAACTTAATTGTTGTTTTAAGTCTGTCCAAGAGAAAGGCTGCAGTAGTGGGTACAGTGGATTCTTTCTTGATTATATGTTTTTGGAGATACGTCTCTTGATTAAACTTAAAATATAAGCCATGGGTATGAATTTAACCTGGGGCAGTGTTTGTAGAGGAATAAGACGGTGCTGTTTTCTGGGTCTGTAGATTGTGAAGGAGCAAAAATGGCCTTTGCAGTGATATCTACTTCTTGTCAGATTTGGAAGTTTAAAGAGAGTTTAGGGGTTACTGCGGATTATATCTGCCATAAATGCTGTTGGATGCGAAGCATATCAGATCGAGTGGATCAGTTGGAGAGACAGATAGAAGCGATGAGGAATTTGCAACAGCAACAGTATGTGATGGATGGCAGTAATAGAAAGGGGGGGAAAGTCTCAGGTACAGTCACATAGATGGGTTAACTCCAGGAAAAGTAAGAGAGGTAGGCAACTAGAGCAGGAGTCTTTTGTGGATATACCCATTTCAAACAGGTTTACTGTTTTGGAAAATGTAGGGGGTGATGAAATCTCAGGGGAATGTAGCACAAACAGCCAAGTTTCTGGTATTGAGACTGGCTCTAATGCAATGAGGGGTACGCCGGCTTCCAAGAGATCAATTGTGTTAGGGGATTCTGTAGTCAGAGGTACAGACAGACGTTTCTGTGGCCAGCAGAGAAAAAGCAGAATGGTGTATCGTTTCCCTGGTGCCAGGATCAAGGATGTCTCAGAGAGGGTGCAGAATGTTCTCACGGGGAAGAGGGGCCAGCAGGAGATCATTGTCCACATTGGAACCAACGACATTGGAAAGGAAAAGGTTGAGACTCTGAAGGGAGATTACAGAGAGTTAGGTAGAAATTTAAAAAAAGAGGTCCTCAAGGGTAGTAATATCTGGATTACTCCCAGTGCTACGAGCTAGTAAGGGCAGAAATAGGAGGATAGAGTAGATGAATGCATGGCTGACGAGCTGGTGTATGGGAGAAGGATTCACATTTTTGGATCATTGGAATCGCTTTTGGGGTAGATGTGACCTGTACAAGAAGGACGGATTGCACCTAAATTGGCAGGGGACTAATATACTGGCAGGGAAATTTGCTAGAACTGCTTGGGAGGATTTAAACTAGTAAGGTGGGACCCAGGGAGATAGTGAGGAAAGAGATCGATCTGAGACGGGTACAGCTGAGAACAAAAGTGAGTCAAACAGTCAGGGCAGGCAGGGACAAGGTAGGACTAATAAATTAAACTGCATTTATTTCAATGCAAGGGGCCTAACA
>NC_057711.1:139173507-139195575 GCF_004010195.1 Chiloscyllium plagiosum | reverse complement strand
CTCTTGCTGAGATATTTGTATCATCGATAGTCACAGGTGAGGTGCTGGAAGACTGGAGGTTGGCAAACGTGGTCCCACTGTTTAAGAAGGGCAATAAAGACAAGCCAGGGAACCATAGACCGATGAACCTGACCTCAGTGGTGGGCAAGTTGTTGGAGGGAATCCTGAGAGACAAGATGTACATGTATTTGGAAAGGCAAGGACTGATTCGGGATAGTCAACATGGCTTTGTGTGAGGGAAATCATGTCTCACAAACTTGATTGAGTTTTTTGAAGAATTAATAAAGAAGATTGATGAGGGCAGAGCATTAGATGTGATCTATATGGACTTTAGTAAGGCGTTCGACAAGGTTCAAACTTTATTGCTGGAACAGCACAGCAGGTCAGGCAGCATCCAGGGAACAGGAGATTCGACGTTTCGGGCACAGGCCCTTCGACAAGGTTCCCCATGGGAGACTGATTAGCAAGGTTAGATCTCATGGAATACAGGGAGAACGAACCATTTGGATACAGAACTGGCTCAAACGTAGAAGACAGAGGGTGGTGGTGGAGGGTTGTTTTTCAGACTGGAGGCCTGTGACCAGTGGAGTGCCACAAGGATCGGTGCTGGGCCCTCTACTCCTTGTCATTTACATAAATGATTTGGATGCAAGCATAAGAAGTACAGTTAGTAAGTCTGCAGATGACACCAAAATTGGAAGTGTAGTGAACACCGAAGAGGGTTACCTCAGATTACAACAGGATCTGGACCAGATGGGCCAATGGGCTGAGAAGTGGCAAATGGAGTTTAATTCAGATAAGTGCGAGGTGCTGCATTTTGGGAAAGTAAATCTTAGCAGGACTTATACACTTAATGGTAAGGTCCTAGGAAGTGTTGCTGAACAAAGAGACCTTGGAGTGCAGGTTCATAGCTCCTTGAAAGTTGAGTCGCAGGTAGATAGGATAGTGAAGAAGGCGTTTGGTATGCTTTCCTTTATTGGTCAGAGTATTGAGTACAGGAGTTGGGAGGTCATGTTGCAGCTGGACAGGACACTGGTTAGGCCATTCTGGTCTCCTTCCTATCGGAAAGATTTTGTGAAACTTGAAAGGGTTCAGAAAGGATTTACAAGGATGTTGCCAGGGTTGGAGGATCTGAGCTACAGGGAGAGGCTGAACAGACTGGGGCTGTCTTCCCCGGAGCGTTGGAGGCTGAGGGGTGACCTTATAGAGGTTTACAAAATTATGAGGGACATGGATAGGATAAATGGACAAAGTCTTTTCTTGGGGTCGAGGAATCCAGAACTAGAGGGCATAGGTTTAGGGTGAGAGGGGAAGGATATAAAAGAGACCTAAGGGGCAACTTTTTCATGCAGAGTGTGGTACTTGCATGGAATGAGCTGCCAGAGGATGTGGTGGAGGCTGGTACAATTGCAACATTTAAGAGGCATTTGGATGGGTATATGAAAGGAAGGGTTTGGAGGGATATGGGCCAGACGCAGGCAGGTGGGACTAGATTGGGTTGGGATATCTGGTCAGCATGGACTGGTTGGACCGAAGGGTCTGTTTCCATGCTGTACATCTCTATGACTCTAAATATGGTTTCACATCTGGTAAGGTGAGAGTCTCATTTAAACAGTTCATCAGAATAAACATTGAACTATGGTTATAGAGGCAAGCAGTCACTCATGGTTACATAGTGTATGGTCCATTGATTAGTTGTAATGTTTCTACTGATTGTGAAGAATTGACTAGTTTGTCAGCTATTTTCAATTAAAAAGTAAACAAGCAAGCTAAAGTATTTACTTAAACTGAATATTGGTTATTAAACAAAGTCTTAGCTGCAGTAGAGCCAATTCACAACCCTAGGGACAAATCAGCCTTAATCTAATTGAATGGTGATTTTGTCTCAAGAAATTGAATAGTTTGCCCTGTTCCCAACTATACAAGATCACAACTACTGCCAAATATTAATGCATACTTAAAATAAACAGAATTAGACTACACATTTGGGACCAGGGCAGCATAAGATATTCTGTTACACCAGTGCAAACATAGCCATACAACCAGTCCTCGTTGTAAATATTTACACTCAAATCTTGACCAATCTTTCAGTGTATTCATAATAACCCAGCTGTGACTGCAATTCCACTTCACAGGAATTTTCACTATCTCATACCTGGCTACTTTTGAATTAGCTGTCTTAGATTAAATTTCAGTCTCCTAAAGCTAGCAATGTTTCATCTTAGGCAATCCTTGGGAAAAAGAATGATTTTCTTACACTCTGCTTCAAAGGATCCTGAGATGGTTGACAAACACAAAATGCAAAACTCTGCCAACTGTTGGGCAGATGATGCTTGGAGGGTCAAGTAGATATGTTTCTCCACATTCCCGGTGTGCTTGGTGCCTTGTTGAATTAGCCCTTGCTATTCTGGTTGGCCACAAGGCAGGGAGATTTGCCTCAAGAGTGCCTTGAGGATATCCCTGAAGTGTTCTGCCGATCTCCTGGGAGTCTCCTGTCATACCACGGTTTCAAGTACTTCATGATTCTAGAGTCAGATATGTCAAAGCTAGTTTTGAATGACAAGCCTGCTACTAGGTTGAGGATTTTTGGTGTTTGCTGTAAGCTATCCAACTGTCAAAAGCATAAAGGAGCTTCCAGTTCACTTCCATTTGGTAAATCATGACCTTAATCTGGAGTTTAAATCACGTTCCTCAAATACTTCCTCAGTCAACTGGTGGCTGAGTTGATATATTGAAGAAGAAAAAACTGATGTGCATCACTTGACGCCTGCATAAACCTTACTTCATAAATTATATTCTCACTACAATTGCATTATGGTTGTCCAATCCATCACCTTTATACCAACAGTATGACTGCTCCTTCCCCAATCACAAATCTGCATTTGTTTGATGCTATTTTAGTTGTTTACATTTATTTGCATATTTAAATAATTTACATTCAAAAATTAGTTGCAAAACAAAAAGCAAAAGGCAAGCACAATTCAGTTCTAAGTTTAAATGCTTCAATTTGCCAGAGATCCTTTGACAGCACCTTCCAAATCCACAACCACTTCCATCTTGAAGCATAAGGGCTGTAAATAGACGGGAACACCACCACCTATAAGTTCCCCTCCAAGCCACTCTTCATCCTGACTTGGAAATATATCACAGTTCCTTCACTGTCACTGGTTCAAAATCCTGGAACCTCCTCCCTTATGACACTGTGGGTTTACCTACAGCAAACAGACTGCAGGGATTTGAGAAGACAGCTCACAATCATCTTGTCAAAGGCAACTAGGGAAAGGCAATAAATACTGGCAGGCCAGTGATGCCCACTCCCATGAGCGAATTTTTAAAAAAGCAGCAGATTTTATAATTATGAACTTCTACACGGCCTTACAGGACAGTAAAAGTTTACGTAAAAACGTACCTGGGAAGTTAACATCCTTCAACTATGCATTCACAGTGCACAGTTCAACATATTAAGTTGAAGTGTGAATCAGCAATGATGGTCGAATGTAACCTGGATAGAAATTAAGTCAAAATGCCACCTTCAGGGAGCCTTGGTCTACTTAAAGGGGCACTGGCACCAGATTTAGTCAGCATTTGCTGAATAACCTCTTGGCACTGAGTGCAGATAAAATATGAATTGGTTAAATGCAGGTTAATTAAGGAATCCAGCAGGGATTTATGAAAAGTGGAACTCCTGCGAATTAGTTTTGGGACCATTGTTCTTCCTGATATACACTAATGATCTAAATCATAGTGTACAGGGCATGATTTTAAAATTTAAGAACAGTATAATATTTGGAAGTATTGTGAGAAAGATTGTTTAAAAGTTCAAAAGAACATAAACAGGTTATAGATTCACAGAGATATAGAGTTTAGAAACATACCTTTTGGTCCAACTCGTCCATGCCGACCAGATATCCTAAATAAAACTGGCCCCATTTGCCAGCATTTGGCCCAAAACCCTCCAAACCCTTCCTATTCATTTACCCTTTCCGATGCTTTTTAAATGTTGTAATTGTACCCACTTCCCCCATTTTCTCTGGCAGCTCATTCAATACATGCACGTTCCACCCTCTGCGTGAAAATGTTGCCCCTTAGGTCCCTTTTAAATCATTCCCCCCTCACCGTAAACCTATGCCCTCTAATTCTGGATTGCCCTACCCTGAGAAAAATACCTTTATTATTTACCCTATCCACACCCCTAATGATTTTATAAACCTCTAAATTTACTCCTCAGCCTCCAACACTCCAGGGAAAATAGCCCCGGCCTATTCAGCCTCTCCCTATAGATCAAATCCTCCAACCCGAGCAACATCCTTGTAAATTTTTTCTGAACCTTTTCAAGTTTCACAACATTCTTCCCATAGCAGGGAGACCAGAATTGCATGTAGTATTCCAACAGTGGCCTAATCAATGTTTTGTACAGCTGCAACATGACCTCACAACTCCTATGTTCAATGCACTAAACAAAATAGCAAGCATACCAAATGCTTTCTTCACTATCCTTTCTACCTTTATCCCCACTTTCAAGGAACTATGAAATGCACGCCAAGTGTTGTTCAGCAACTCTTGCTAGGACCTTACCATTAAGTGTATACGTTCTGCTAAGATTTGCCTTTCCAAAATGCAGAACCTCACATTTATCTAAATTAAACTCCATCTACCACTCCTTGGCATTGGTACATCTGACCAAGATGTTGTTATACTCTTAGATAACCTTCTTCGTTGTCCACTACATTTGCAAACTTACTAACCATACCTCCTACGTTCACATACAAATCATTTATATAAATGACAAAAAGCAGTAGACCCAGCATCGATTCTAGTGACACATCGCCGGTCACAGGCCTCCAGTCTGAAAAGCAACCCTTCAAAACCACCCTCTGTCTTCTACCTCTGATCCAGTTCTGTATCCAAATGGCAAGTTCTCCCTGTATTCCATGAGATCTGTCCTTGCTAACCAGTCTCCCATGGGGAACCTTATCGAACACCTTCCTGAAGTCCATATAGATCATGCCTACTGCTCTACCCTCATCAATCCTCTTTGTTACTTCTTCAAAAATTTCAATCAAATTTGTGAGACATGATTTCCCATGCACAAAGCTATGCTGACTATCCCTAATTAGTCCTTGCCTTTCCAAATACATGTACATCCTGTCCCTCAGGATTCCATCCAACAACTTGCCCACCACCAAGGTCCGTCTCACCAATCTCTAGCTCCTTGGCTTTTCCTTACCATCTTTCTTAAATAGTGGCACCATGTTAGCCAATCGCCAGTCTTCCAACACTTTGTCTGTGGCTATCAATGATACAAATATCTCAGCAAAGAGCTCAGCAATCACTCCCCTAGTTTTCTACAGAGTTCTAGGGTACACCTGATCAGGTCCTGGGGATTCATCTGCCTTTATGCATTTTAATACAGCCAGCACGACCTCCTCAGTAATATGGACATTTTTCAAGATAGAGATATACAGCACAGAATCAGACACTTCGGTCCAACTCGTCCATGCCAACCAGATATCCCAACCCAATCTAGTCCCACTTGGCAGCAGCTGGCCCATATTCCTCCAAACCCTTCCTATTCAAATACCTATCCAGATGCCTTTTAAATGTTGCAATTGTACTCGCCTCCACCACTTCCTCTGGTAGCTCATTCCACACACGTACCACCCTCTGCGTGAAAATGTTGCCCATTAGGTCTCTTTTATATCTTTCCCCTCTCACTCTAAACATATGCCCTCTGGTTTTGGACTCCCCCACCCCAGGGAAAAGACTGTCTACTTATCCTAGCCATCCCCCCAATGATTTTATAAATCTTTATTTATTTCCCCACATTCTCTATCTTCCATATCCGTCTCCATAGTTTGCTGGAATGGGTGGGCAAGTACAAGGTGAAATTTAATGCAGTGAAGCATGAATGATAATTTTCATAGGAAGAATGCAGGAGCTCCAAACGTGATACAGTAGCAGAGGAACTTGTGTATAAATGTGCACAAAATCTGAAGGTGACAGGATAGGTTGACAGTGCGGTTAAGAAAGCACACAGCATCACAGGGGCACACAAGGCAAAAACAAGGAAATGAAGTTAAGCCTATATAAACCATTGGTTTAGCCTTAATTGGGTAACGCATCCAGTTTGGGACACACATTTTAAGAAAGATGTGAAAGGAGCAAATAGGGTGCCAAGAAATTTCATAAGAATGATTCTAGGAATGAGATATATCAGTTATATAAATAAATTAGAGAAGTTGAGACAGTTTTGTATACTTTCATCAAATTTCCTCTCAATTGTCTCTTCTCTAAGGAGTCATGTGGGGGTTTTGACAATTAAACAAAAATTCATGAGATATGGAAATTGCCCTTGAATACACATGCTTTGTAGGCCATTGCTGTGAATCTGGCGATAAATATAGACCAGACCAAGTAAGGATGAAAGATTTATTTACCAAAGGGAAATGAGTGAACCAGATGGGTTTTGTAACAATTGGTGATGGTTTCATGTTCTCCATTACTGAGATTAGTTTTCACTTCAAGATTTTTATCAAGTGGCATGGTGAGATTTGAACTGGTCTCTCTAGAGAACATGAGAGTGGGCCTTTGGATTATCAAGTCAAGTGATGTTACCACCATTTTCCCCATACAGCTGATAGAGAAAAATGGCTCCAAGTGGTAACAGGATCAAGAACCAGAGGTCACAAACTTAAGGATAATTGGAAAATGATGCAATGACATGCTCAGTTAATTTTTAATGCAGCAAGTGGTTAGGATTCTAATATACTGTCTGAGAATGTGCTGGAGACAGGTTCATGAATTGGTTAATATCTGAAAAGAAAGGAATTGCTGGAAAACAGGGAAAAGGCACAGGAGAGGCTGATCCTTCAAAAAAAAACCAACAGAAACAATGTGCCAAATTGCCTTTTGTGCTGTAACTATTCTACAATGTTATGAGAACAGTCTTTCAACTCAAGCCAACATTTACCTGTATTTACTCTATAACCTTTATATGCGTATCTAACAAAGATCCATCAGTCTCAGGTGTAAAAGCATTAATTGATCTATAATTTATCACCTTTTAAATGGGAGAATTCTCCATTTGCATACCACCATTTGCTGAAAGAAAAGCTTGGTGAAAGTGAGGACTACAGATGCTGGAGATCAGAGTCAAGATTAGAGTGGTGCTGGAAAAGCACAGCATGTCAGGCAACATCTGAGGAGCAGGAAAATCGATGCATCGCAAGCTCCCCTAGCTCCTCCAAACAGCCAGGTTTTGATTTAAAGGTTATGTGCTCTTGTCCTATTGACACCAACAGAAAAAACTTTTCTTTATCTATCTTAACAGATAACAATTCCTTTCAAGATCCTAAAAAATCTCAAATCAAATAAATCATCCTCATTTTACTATATTTCAGAAAATACTTAAATTATGCCTGTAATCTCTTATGTAATCTGATTCTTAGAGCTCCGATGACAATTTGATTCATCTATACTGTACTCCTTCCAAGACCAACATGTTCCAAGATTTGGTAACCAAAACTGTATACAGTATTGCAGACATGATCTAACCAGGTCATTGTAGCAAAGTATTATCTTTATATTCCAAATCAGAAAAGCCAGTATTCTATTACCCTTTTTGATTTATTTTTACCTACTCCATTTTAGTGATCCATGTAAGTGGACTCCTAAATGTCCATGGTCTTCCGCCGCTGCTATTTCGTTTACCTTTAAAATACCAGGATGTATCCTTTATCTAGTTCAAAATGGATGACATTATACCTACAATGCAAATCTATCCATCATAGTTTTGCCCACTCAATCAACATCTGTTTTTAAAGGGCCCAGATTACCACTGACTAGCAATTTTTTTCCAATATAAAATGGTTTTAAAAAACTGAAATAACTGTGATTTTTTTACAAATTTCTTTACAATAATTGATAGGGAAGGAAAATAATTATGATCAGCTACCCTCTAAAATAACATTCTTGCAAAGTTCAGTACTTTAAAAATAGATGTTCATAAATGTATTACAAGCTGATCTTTAATATGCAAAACCTAATATTTAGATACTGAATGTTACTATGTTTCTTTATTTGTTTTGCTTCTGGTCTCTAGTACCACATCAATGTTCAAGTCCAAAAATAAATCACACTGGAAAATGCTTTTTTAGATTCTCTACAGTTTGGAAACAAACTATTTGGCCCAACAAAGTCCACACCATCCCTCAAAGAGTAGCCCACCCAAACCTATTTCCCTGACTAATGCACCTAACACTATGGGCAATGTCTAGATTAGAGTGGTGCTGGAAAAGCACAAGCAGGTCAGGCAGCATCCGAGGAGCAGGAAAATCAACGTTTTGGGCAAAAGCCCTATTCCTGATGAAGGGCTAGTCAGTGGTAATGTGGGCCTTTTAAAAACAGATGTTGATTGAGTGGGCAAAACTATGATGGATAGATTTGCATTGTAGGTATAATGTCATCCATTTCGAACTAGATAAAGGATACATCCTGGTATTTTAAAGGTATAGACTCTGGTTTCCAGCATCTGCAGTCCTTGTTTTTACCTACTATGGGCAATGTAGCAAGGCCAATCCCCCTAACCTGCACATCTTTGGACTGTGGGAGGAAACCAGAGCACCCAGAAGAAACTCCACACAGTCACCCGAGGCTGGAATTGAACTCACGTCCCTAGCTCTGTGAAGCAGCAGTGCTAATCACTGGGCCACTGTGCCATTTGTGAACCGCTTGTGTAGAAGTAGGACACATGGTATCACTAAAAGACAAACCTGGGCAAACTGCAGTCTGTAAGCCATAACCAGTTCACAGGAACTCCTAACACAGCCCACGGTTGCACCAGAGAATTCCAAGAAAATAGTATTTCAAAGCCAATAGAAGTATGCAAAGTATATTGGCATTGGCCAATGATCAGGCAAGGGGTGTGATTTTCTTGAACATTGCCAATGGCAGCCATGTTAGAGGTAAGGAACACATGTGGAAGAGCAGTGGATGCAACACAAGGTAAATGTGTATTCAGATGCACCTAGTAGTTTACTGCAGTTTTGATCTCTGTTGATTTCCCAATTTTAAAACTTCAACTTATTTTCTCTCAAGATTTCAATGTTCTTTATGAAAAGTCAACCTGTTTTGTTTCGCCATTTTTCTGTACTTTGCTCACTGAAGGTACAGACCCTTGCTGAGGCATGGTGCCACTGGCACTGGCAGTCTAGGACTGGAACCTTCAGGTCTAAAGATAATGCATGTGGAGCAAAATGCATTGGTAGCATTTTAAAACCTATTGGGAAGTTATTAAACTCCAACTCTAGGAATGGGAGAGGACACAGACAATCGCACTCCCTTCAAGATGTGGCTATTATCCTTTAGGACTGAGATAAGGAGAAATGTCATCACTATGAATCTTTGGAATTCTTCACCCTAGAAAGTTGTGTCAATGAACATATTCAACATAACTTAACAAATGTTTGCATTCAAAGGGAAACAAAGAGGATTTGACAAGAAGTGGAATTGAGGTTGGAGACAGGTTCAGGGGCTATGTGGCCTACTCCTGTGCCTACTTCAAGATGTCGGAACATTTATGGGATGGAAGAAAACCGTCCAGCCTAACATATTTGCAAGAGAGGGCTATCCAGTCTAATTCCACCTTCCATCTCCTGGTCCATAGTCTTGCAAGTTACACCACCTCAAGTGCATATGTTTTGGTTACTACTTTTTCATGCAGTGCATTCCAGATCTTCTGAAATATAACATACTCAACTCCCTCCAATTCTGCTGCCAACTACTTTAACTCATTGACGAATTATTGACCTCTGCAAACAAAAAAAGGTTCTTCCTGTCCATTCTATCTTTGTCCCTCATAATTTTACACAGATCAATTAAATCTCTCAGCCTCTTAGGTTCTAAAGAAAAAGCACCCAACCTATCAAATGTCCCCTTGTAGCAAAACTTCTTTAATCCTGGCAACATTCTTGTAAGACTTTTGTGGTCTCTCTAGTACAAACTCTTTTCTTTGCATAACTCAGTGACCAGAACTATATACAATACTCTCGCGAGTGTTAACAGTTCTAGTGAAACCTTCCTCCTCTCATACTCCATGATTCAACCAATAACAAAGTATTCTATATACCTCCCATACTATCTGATCTGGCTACATTCAAGTGGCTATACATATACACTTCAAGGTCCCTCTCTTCCTGTACATCTTTCAGAATCCCAACATTTACGACATATTCCCTTGCTTTTTTTGTCCTCAAAACACACTACCTCATTTTCCACATTGAAATTCATTTGTCACATTTCTACCCACTTTCCCGATACATCATCAGCTTCCTACAGTCTAGAATTTTCCTTTTCACTATTAACTGATTTTCTATTAAACCAATTTTCATATCCACAAACATCTTAATTATGCTCCAGACAAAAGGTCTAAATCCTTAGTATGTAACACAAATACCAAGGGACTCAGAAAAGAGTCCAGTAGAACATAATTTGAACAACCTTCCTGCCACAAAGGTATCTGTCAAAATTAACTTTCCGCTTCTACCACAGAGCCTATTTTGGATCCAACTTGCTATTTTACCACTGATGCCATGAACTTTTAAGTTACATGTGGGACTATGTTATAAATCGTCACTAACATGCACATGGACAACATTCACTGTGCTCCCTTCAACAATCCTCCTTAGTACCTCAAAAGTGTCTCTGGACCAAAAGCATTAATTCAATTTCTCTCTCTATAGATGTTGTGAAACCTGAGGTGTTCCAGCAATTTCTGTTATTTCAGATTTCCAGCATCAACAGTTTTTATTTTGCATAGGGCCAATGGGATCAGTTCTGGGACTGATATCAGGAGATAGGGACAGTGGGATCAATTCTGGGATTAATATCAGGTTTAGAGAGATAGTGGCATAAATTCTGGGATTAATATTAGGTTATAGGGACAATGGGATCAATTCTGGGATTGATATCAAAACTATAGGGACAGTTGGATCAACCTGAGATTGATACCAGGACTGTAGGGATAGTGGGATCAACCTGAGATTGATACCAGCACTATAGGGACAGTGGGATCAACCTGAGATTAATACCAGGACTATAGGGACAGTGGGATCAACCTGAGATTGATACGAGGACAACAGGGATAGTGAGATCACATCTGGGATTGATACCAGTACTATACAGATAGTGGGATCAGTCAGGGAATGGTAGCAGGACTATAGGCTGTGGGATCAGTCTGGACAGGAATATATGGACAGGAATATATATACCAGGAATATATGGACAGTGGGATAAATTCTGGGATTAATACCAGGTTTATAGGGATAGTGGGATAAATTCTGGGATGATATTAGGCTATAAGGACAGTGGGGTCAATTCTGAGATTGATACCAGAACTATGGGGACAGTGGCATCAGTTTGGGGTTGATACCAGGACTGTAGGGATGGTGGGATCAGCCTGGGATTGATACGACTATACGGATGGTGGGATCAGCCTTGGATTGATACCAGGACAACAAGGGCAGTGTGGTCAGCCTGGGGTTGATACCAGGACTATAGGGGCAGTGGGGTCAGACTGGGTTGATACCAGGACTATAGGGACAGTGGGATCCGTCTGGGGTTGATACCAGGACTATAGGATAGTGGGATTAATCTGGGAATGGTAGCAGGACAATAGGGACTGTGGGATCAGTCTGGGATTGATACCAGGAATATAGGAAAGGTGTGATCAATTCAAGGATTGATAACAGAACTAGAAGGACAGTGGGATCAATTCTGGGATTGATAACAGAACTAAGGACAGTGGGAGCAATTCTGAGATTAATACTAGGTTATAGGGACAGTGAGATAAATTCTGGGATTGATATTAGGCTAACGACAGTGGGATCAATTCTGATTGATAGCAGAACTATAGGGACACTGCGATCAACCTGGGATTGATACTAGGACTATAGGGACAGTGGGATCAGCATGGGGTTGATACCAGGAGAATAGGGACAGTGGGATCAGTCTGGGGTTGATACCAGGGCTATAGGGATAGTGGGAATCAGCCTGGGGTTGATACCAGGACTATCGGGACTGTGAGATCAGTCTGGGGTTGATACCAGGACTATCGGGACAGTGGGATCAGCCTGGGGTTGATACCAGGACTATACGGACAGTGTGATCAGTCTGGGGTTGATACCAGGGCTATAGGGACAGTGGGGATCAGCCTGGGGTTGATACCAGGGCTATAGGGACAGTGGGGATCAGCCTGGGGTTGATACCAGGACTATCGGGACTGTGAGATCAGTCTGGGGTTGATACCAGGAGAATAGGGACAGTGGGATCAGTCTAGGGTTGATACCAGGACTATACGGACAGTGTGATCAGTCTGGGGTTGATACCAGGGCTATAGGGACAGTGGGGATCAGCCTGGGGTTGATACCAGGACTATAGGGACAGTGGGATCAGCCTGGGGTTGATACCAGGACTATCGGGACAGTGTAATCAGTCTGGGGTTGACACCAGGATTATAGGGACAGTGGGATCAGCCTGGGATTGATACCAGGACTATAGGGACAGTGGAATCAGCCTGGGATTGATACCAGGACTATCGGGACAGTGTGATCAGTCTAGGGTTGACACCAGGATTATAGGGACAATGTGATCAGCCTGGGGTTGATACCGGGACTATAGGGACAGTGGAATAAGTCTGGGGTTAATACTAGGAGAATAGGGACAGTGGGATCAGCCTGGGGTTGATACCAGGACTATAGGGACAGTGGGATCAGTCTGGGGTTGATACCAGGAGAATAGGGACAGTGGGATCAGCCTGGGGTTGATACCAGGACTATAGGGACAGTGGGATCAGCCTGGGGTTGATACCAGAACTATAGGGACAGTGTGATCAGCCTGGGGTTGATACCAGGAGAATAGGGACAGTGTGATCAGCCTGGGATTGACACCAGGAGAATAGGGACAGTGTGATCAGCCTGGGGTTGACACCAGGACTGTAGGAGCAATGGGATTATACGGGACGATACTTTATGTGGGAAAATAAGCAATGGAGGCTGTTGAATAATATCGATATCTGGAGATAACGATAGCGGGAACTAGACATGGTTATCACTGATTGAATAAGGCCGCTCTCAGTACCAAAGAGGATTAATAAACCGGTAGTCACTCAGTAAGGTAACAGACTAAGTGAAGCGCTCGCATCGTGCGCTGCCGCCGTTTCACCCACCGTCATTATCGTCACTGTGCCGTCTTCTCGACATTTCTGTCCGGGGCCGATATCACGAGCAGCCGAGAACAAGGTAATCGCTCGCTGGGCTTTGCGGCCGGTCCACCACCGCTCCTAGCCCTTTCTCCGGTCACTCACAACTTCCCCCAACGACAACCCCCCTCCCCCCCCCCCTCCCCCCCCCCGATTATGGCGGGCACTCTGTTACATGCACTTCCGGGGTAAATCCTCGCGTGTTGGCCAAGTGGTTCCGGTGGGAGGGTTGGTCTGAGGCGGAGGCGACGAGAAGCTTTCTCTCTCTCTCTCTCTCACTCGCTCGCTCCCTGGAGCTGGCTTCGGGAGACCCCTGCCCGCGAGCCCCGCTGCCATGGAGACACCGCTCCATCCAGGAACGCTCGAGCCGGGCGTTGAGAGGTGGCACGAGCTGAAAGGCTGCGGGGCGCGCGCCCTGCCGAGGCCGAGCCGCAAGCGCCGGGGAGCCGTTAGGAAACGGGTGAGAGCCCGGGGCGAGGAAACGGTTAAAATCAGCGAGGGTGGGGAAAAAGGATAAGAGTCTGGGGGAGTCGGGAAACGGGTGAGATCCCGGGGGAGGAAGGTCAGGAAAAGTTTGGAAGTCGGCTGGCGGGTGTGAAGGGTCTTGACTCCAGGGTAGGTTGAGAACTGGGCTGGGTCAAGACAGGGTTTGTGTCGTTTGACAGACCAGAACCACTTCTCAACTATTTATTTGTCTTTTTTTTGCGGGGCTGGGGGGGGGGCATCAGATACAAATAACGATCTGTCCAACGCTTGTTGGCAATAAGGTTTAGCCCACAGTGACAAATGTTACTTGCAATAACAGTAATTTATAACCTGATGAAAACATGAAGCTGTTTCACTTGCTTAAATTCGCATTTTGGCTTTGGTTCTTTAGTTGTAATCCTCTTCTAGAATGCTTCATTTGATGTAGAATTCTGTTTGAAGCCTGACATTTTTTTTGATGCTGCGTAAAAGTAATCTTCATAGATCTAGGCATATTCCATGATTCGTGCTTGATCCTGAAAGTAAAAGGAACTGAAAGCAAATTATTTCAAAAATTCTTAGTTTTTGAGACATATAATTAAAATGCTAAGTTGTATTTGGTGAGGAATACTGATTTTTATTGTGACCAGCATCGTAGACCAAATGATCCACAATCTGTCATAATCAATGAAGAAATGCATATGTGCTTTCTAGTAAGTATTTAAGATAAACGATCAAATGTATTCCCTATAGTTTTCCTTTCTGTATTATACTTTAATTTACATATATACTCATTTTATAGGCATTCGCCCTCTTTATCAATTCACGACAAGTACCTAAAGTTGGCAGTACCTCACCACAAGAATTGGGTAGGCCAAATGTTCATTGGGAATGCTGTGGGCAGCAGTTTGAAAAAGTGGAGGACATTCACAAGCATGTGGCCAATGAACATATGCCTGAGGTTATACAACAGACTGAAGCTATTTTCAAGATGTTTGCCCAAAAAAGCAAGTTGACAACAGTACCTGATTCTTCTTCAGATCACAATGTTGTATCACCACAGCACAGTGGAACTAAAAAAGAATTTGACATATCCAAGTGGTTGCCTGATACAAGTCACATAAATTTTGATGAGCTAACGTGGTAAGAACTTTGTAAGAGTCTTTTGTTAGTTACACTAAATTGTGAAAGTATTTAAGTTGTTACGCATCTGCACTTTCTAGGGCTTGTTTGAAAATTTGGAACTCCAGTACTGTTAGAAAATTGTTCAATTTTACAGTGCTTTGTATGGCTAAAATTACCCTCCTAATAATTTCAAACAGCTTAATTAAGACACTCATGATGCTTCAAAATCACTTTGAGTTGGATTCGCAATTCTTTGTGCTGGAAGCCTTCTATGTATTACACATGAGACCCTCGAAGCTTTGAAGTTACACTTCTGTTTCTCAGTGTTGCCAAATTTAAATAGTATTCCTCTTAGCACTGTTCTATTAAATGAGTATTAATTGTCCATTATTTATGTTATAATTGACAAATCTGGGAACATGTGAGATATGGCACAACCTACTTTGGCCTTCACATTTCAAGATGAGCAAGAATATAAATAAATATGCATTTTTGATTTCCTCACCCATAGGAATCTGCATGAATATTGAAAAATGCACCACTGTAGAATGGACTTTTATACTCATTTGATATAACGACCATTTTAATCATGGTTTGACACATTCAGATGAAATATCCAGATTCTCCAAAGCTAGATGATGTATATAGTAGTCCATCTGTATCTGCAGGTGATACGTTCCAAGACCCACCGTGGATGGTAACGAACTCTATCATTTAAATGGGAAACTTACCTCCCTGGCAGATCCCTGGTCCCTGGATCTGGAAGTTCCATGTGATGTTTTCAGGCCGCGGTAAAGCACAGATAACTGAAACCGTGGAAACCAATTCCACAGATACAGGGGTTCTACTGTAAATAACGTAATGGACTGGCAAGCTATGTTTAATATATTGACATTCATTTTTAGTAGAAAAGTGTGGCACTGGAAAAGCACAGCAGATCAGGTAGTATCCGAGGAGGAGCAGAGTCGTCGTTTCGGGCATTAGCCCTGGTGGGGGAGGGGAGATGGAGGGGAAGGAGTAGAGGATCTGAGAGATAAATGGGGGATAAGGGTAGGGGGAAGGTGATAGGTAGATGCAGATGAGGTGGTGATAGTGATAGGTCAGAAGGTGATGGGTAGATGCAGATAGGTGGGAAGAAAGATGGACAAGTAGGACAGTTCAAGAAAGTGGTGCTGAATTAGGGTTTGTATCTGGGATGCAGTGGGGGGAGGGAGATTGATTAGGAAAGTCGATGTTGGTGGCATGTGGTTGAAGGATCCCAAGGCGGAAGATACAGTGTTCTTCCTCCAGTCATTGAGTGGCTTGGATTTGGTGGTGGAGGAGGCCCAGGACTTGCATGTGGGTGGCTGGGGCGGGCAGGGGGGAGATGTTGTAGTGGTCGGCCATAGGGCAGTGAGATTGTTTGTGCGTGTGTTACTGCGATGTTCCATTTTACCCAAGCTAAGTCTATCTTTTACAGAGAGAATTAAGTCTCTTGCTTACAGTTGCTTTAAATGTTTTCTATGAAGTTTGAACCTTCTGAGTTTTAATCAGTTAGATTCCCTGCCCTCAACAATAGTCTTAAATTGATATTAGATGGTGATCTCATTCAGTTTAAATGAATTGCTTATGTGAAAATGGTTTTAAAGAAAATCATAGAGTCAGCATAGTTTTATGGAAGGTAGATTGTGTTTGACTTATTTGCTAGAGTTTTTCAAAGATGTGGCAAGCTTAGTGGACAATGGGAAACCTGAAAATGTTATATTTCTGGACTTGCAGAAGGCATTTGATAACACACTGCACAAAGGTTAATGCACGATGTATGATCACATAAGGTTGGGGTAATTTATTAGCTTTGTTAGAGGATTGGCTAATCAACAGAAAGCAGAGAGTCAGGATAAATGGATCTTTTTCTGGCTGGCAAGATGTAACTTGGGGTTACCATGGGGTTTGGTCCTTGGAGCTCCAACCCTTTACAATTCATATTAATGACTTGAATACAGGGGTAAGGGTAATATAGTCACATTTGCAGATGACACTAATACAAGTAGATGAGTAAATTGCAATGAACAAATTAGAGAGTACCTGTATTACCAATGGATATGGATTGATCAGGAGAATGGGCCAAAATTTGGCAGATGGCATTTAACATGGGTAAGTGTGAGGTTCTACCTTTTGATCAGAAGAATAGAAAGGCAACTTGTTATGAAAATGGAGAGAAACTCGGTGATTCGGAGGAGTGGGATCTGGGTTTCCTTGTACGTAAACTGCAGAAAGCTAGCATGCAGATAATAACGGGGAATTTTGGCATTTAATGCTAAAGGAATAGTGTGCAAATGAAGGGAACACTTGCAGCAACTGTACAAAGCGATAGTGGAACTGGCCTGGAGTATTGTTCCTCTTGAGGGATTAGATTACAATAGATTACCTACAGTGTGGAAACAGGCCATTCGGCCCAACAAGTCCACACCGACCTTCTGAACAGTAACCCAACCAGACACATTACCCTCTGACTAGTGCAACTAACACTATAGGCAATTTAACATGGCCAATTTCCTGACCTGCACATCTTTAGACTGTGGGAGGAAACCGGAGCACCTAGAGGAAACCCACGCAGACACTGGCAGAATGTGCAAATTCCACACAGACAGTGTGGAATTTGCCCGAGGCTGGAATTGAACACTGGTCCCTGGTGCTGTGAGGCAGCAGTGCTAACCACTGAACCACTGTGCTACCCTCATGTAGTTGCACTGGAGACAGTTCAGAGGAGGTTCACTCGATTGATTCCGGCGATGAGGAGTTTGTCATATGAGGTCAGATTGAGGAGTTTAGGCCTACATTATCTAGAATTTAGGATGAGAGGACATTTGATTGAGATATATAAGTTGCTGTTGTAGGGCATTCTGGAATGAGAGATCATTGTTTTCAGGTAAGGGGTTGTAGATTTAAAACAGATGAGAAATTACTTCTCTCAAGAGGGTTGCGAATCTGGAATTCGCGACCCCAGTATGTGGTGGATGACGGGACATTGAGTAAATTTGAGAAAAAGATAGGCAGATTTTTAACTAGTGATGTGTTGAAGAGTTATGTAAAACAGGCAGGAAAGTGGACTTGAGGCTGTGATAAAATTAACCATGCTTGTGTTGAATGGTGGAGCTTGCTCGAGGGGCTGAATTGTTTATCTAATTGAGTGAATTTTCTTCATGTTCTTTGAATTCCAGGTTGGATACAAATGTTTGATCTTGATAAGTAAATAATGTCACTGTAGTCCATAGATAACAGATGGTGGTTTGACTTGCCTCTGATGAGGGAAGAAATTGAGAAGGAAGGATCTTTAGCCTCAGCCAGTGTGGGAATTGAACCCCAAGCTGTTGGCATCACTATGCCATGCAAACCAGATGTCCAGCCAGCTGAGCAGCCAACCCCAAATCTTGATAAATAAGTAATTTTTTTGTAATCACTCAAACTAGGCTTTGTTTATGATAAGGATGTTAACACATACAATCAAAGTACAGCAACTAAACTTGCAACACTTTAGGAAGCATTGTACATTTGTACAAAATTTCAAATACAGTGTATGTAATAAATACTGGTGTTGTCATTGTACATGTACATTCTGAATGAATGATGCACATGGATAGCATCCTTGTGCTTTTGAAGTTACAGTTACTCCATGTGAGCAATATTGCATTTGGATAGAAAGAAAGTGATAGGTCTCGCAGAGACAAAGGCTGCCATTAGTGGTTGCACAGAAAGGAGTTGACTGCTGATCCTTTGTAGGCTATCTGGTGGAATGCAGGCTGAAAGACAACCTCTGGTTAGAAAGATTCTAGACATTCCTCCTGGCTTTGCCAGGGCGCAAACATTGCTGAATTGGTCTGTAAAGCTTGTGGTCAGGTTGGGAATTGTCTGAAATCCTGAGGGAAATATCTTTTGATGGTCACGCAACTTTACAACATGGTGAAATGAGGAGACGTGGATTTCTGTACTACCCTATACTTGACTAATGTACTCATTCACATGCATGATTCTCATAAGGCAAGATCTCGGTTTCATAGGGAGACAAGAGCCTCGTTGAGACACAAAGGAAATCTAAAAATAAGGTAAACCAGTCCATTCATGCACATGTCACAGCTGGGTCAGCATCATCATTGGATGAAATCTGAGGATCATTTGGCTTGCAAAGGTGGAATGGACTGAAAGTTACACCTTTCAAACTCCAAAGTGGGAGTTTCCCATTCCAAGTGTCTGGTCAAACAATACACATGGTAGTCTCAGACTGTTCATTAAGAGCAGGATGAGGAAAATTACATGATGCTGCAATAGATTCTAAAGTACGTTGAGCACAAATTTGAAAATCTGTTTGAGTGTCCAGTGGCAGAGCTTTGGAAGATGGGAAACGAAGGAATGACCAAATTGTCCATCATTGTTCCCAACAAAACCCATTCCACATATCTGCTGTCACAATAGTGCACCTAACCCTTCTTGTTGACTACTCTCTGAGAGTAGAAACAGTGAGGAATTTCGTATAGATGTGTGCTCCATTTGTAGATAGCAATTATAAACAGAGGATTTGAGAACAAAACCAACTTTTTAGGAGTGGTGATTTGCTGGAAGACCTCAATGTCACATTTTCTTTGATTGTCATCCCACAATCACTAGCTTTCACAAATATGCAGGAATTCTTGCACAAGAAAAAACAAGGCTATCTTAAAATAAAGAAATATTGCTACATTATCTCCAAGTGTGGAAAGCTACAATACTAAAAAAGCCATTCTGAATTATTACTGACTTAACCTGTTTTGTGCAGATATGGTATTTACAGTAGGTGTCTGGCAGAATAATAGCTCTCTGTGGTTCTTTGTAAACTGTGCTCAGGGCAGGTAAAATATATTCCAGTTATCCAGTAGTTATGCTTGAAGGTGACATTTGTTCTGTACCTTTGTAGGCTGTGTGTAGTATTGCTGCTTCATTTAGTGTTAATTCTCTCAATCTTTTCTAGTGCTTTGCCTTCTCCAGTTGGGGCATGTTTAGTGCAGAGTTCCAAAACCAAACTCTTGCATAGTTTTAACCATCTTTTAGTCCATCCAAGTTGTTTATAGTTTATTTTGATTTTGCTGAAGTAAAGCCATTACCATTGTTAGTAACTGTAGAGTAAGTTCAAAGCTTCTGAACAGATTCTGCTAATTATTTGGTTATAGAATGTGTAGTGAAGCTTCTCAAAGATAGGACTGTGGGTGAACATAAATCTTAGGTAACATATGAACATAGAAGATTGGAGCAGGAGAAGGCCGTTCGGCCCTTTGAGCCTATTCACAATTCAACGTCATCATACCTGATCGTCCAACTCAACAGTCTAATCTTGCTTTTTCCCCATAACCTTTGATTCCATTCGCCCCAAGTGCTATATCTAGCTGCTGCTTGAATACGATCAATGTTTTGATGTCATCTACTTACTGTGGTAATGAATTCTAGAGGCTCACCATTCTGGGTGAAGAAATGTCTCCCCATCTCTGTCCTAAATGCTCTATCCCAAATCTTCAGACTGGTACCCTTGCACACATTCACCATCAGGAACATCCTCCCTGCATCTACCCTGTCTAGTCCTGTTAGAATTTTAGAAGTCTTCATGAGATTTCCCCCCACCCCTAAATTTGTCTGAACTCCAGCAAAAACAGTCCTAACTTGGTCAATCTCTCCTCATACATCAGTCCCGCTATTCCCAGAATCAGCCTGGTAAGCCTTCACTGCATTCCCTCGAAAGCAAGAGCATCCTTCCTCAGAAAAGGAAACCAAACTGCATACCATATTCTAGGTGTGGCCTCACCAAGGCCCTGTATAACTGTAACAACACATTCCTGCTTTTGTACTCAAAACCTCTTGCAATGAAGGTCAACATACCATTTGCCTTCTTTACTGCCTACTGCATCTGCATGCTTACCTTCAGCAACTGGTACACAAAGTTACCCAGGTCTTGCTGCATACTCCCCTCTCCCAATTTACAGCCATTCAGGTGGTAATCTACCTTGTTTTTGCTTGCAAAGTGAATAACCTCACATTTATGCAAATTGTACTGCATCTGCTTTTGATTTGCCCACTCACCCAACCTATCCAGATCATGCTGAAAGGTCTCTGCATCCTCGTCACAATTCACCCTCCCACCCAATTTGGTATCATCTGCAAACTTTGAGATGTTACATTTTGTTACTTCATCTAAATCAATAATATATAATGTGCATAGCACTAGTCCTGTAGCAGCACTAGTCCTGTAGCATTCCACTAATTACTGCCTGCCAATTTGAAAATAACCAATTAATTCCTACTCTTTGTTTCCTCTCTGCCAACCAGTTTTCTATCCATCTCAATACACTTCCCCCAATCCCATGCTCTTTAATCTTGCACAATAATTTTATGTGGGACTTTGTCCAATGCTTTCTGAAAGTCTAAATATATCACATCAAGTGGTTCCCCCTTGTCAACACTACTAGTTACATCTTCATAGAATGCCAACAGATTTGTCAAGCATGACTTCCCCTTCATAAATCCATGCTGACTCTGTCTAATCCTGCACTGTTTTCTAAATGCTCCTCTATAAAAGTATAGATAATTGATTCGAGAATTTTCTCCACTACTGATGTTAGGCTTACTGATCTATAATTCCCTGGTTTCTCTCTACTTCCCTTTTTGAATATTTGAATAACGTTAGTTACCCTCCAATCTGCAGGGACTGTACTAGAGTCTATACATTCCTAGAAGAGGACCAGCAGTGCATCCAATATTTCTAGAGCTACTTCCGTAAGTACTCTGAGATGTAGATTATCAGGCTGATCAACCAGGATTCTCTCCCACCCTCTGACGACCCCTTCTCCCGCCTCTAACACACCCCATCCACCTGGGCACTCCGTGCTGGCCTCTTACCTGCCCTCGATCTCTTCATAGCTAACTGCCGCCGTGACATTAACCGCCTCAACTTCTCCACCCCTCTCACCCACTTCAACCTCTCACCCTTGGAACGTGCAGCCCTCCACTCGCTCCGTTCCAACCCCAACCTCACTATCAAACCGGCAGACAAGGGAGGCGAGGTAGTAGTTTGGCGCACCGACCTTTACACCGCTGAGGCTAAATGCCAGCTCGCGGACACCTCCTCCTACTGCCCCCTTGACCATGACCCCACCTCCCACCACCAAACCATCATCTCCCAGACCATTCATAACCTCATCACCTCAGGGGATCTCCCATCCACC
>NC_057711.1:139147364-139171667 GCF_004010195.1 Chiloscyllium plagiosum | reverse complement strand
GAGGGAAGTGTGTCCAGCAGGCTAAGATAAAAGGTAGGGAGGAGGGACTTGGGGGAGGGGCGTTGGAAATGCGATAGGTGGAAGGAGGTTAAGGTGAGGGTGATAGGCCGGAGTGGGGTGGGGGCGGAGAGGTCCACCCCACTCCGGCTTCTTCCTGACCTCTCCGCCCCCACCCACTCTGCCCTATCACCCTCACCTTGACCTCCTTCCACCTATCGCATTTCCAACGCCCCTCCCCCAAGTCCCTCCTCCCTACCTTTTATCTTAGCCTGCTGGACACACTTTCCTCATTCCTGAAGAAGGGCTCATGCCCAAAACGTTGATTCTCTTGCTCCTTGGATGCTGCCTGACCTGCTGCGCTTTTCCAGCAACACATTTTCAGCTGTAGATAATCAGGACCTAGGGATTTATCTCTTTCAATCCCATCAAATTTCCCAGCACCATTACGCTACTAATATTGATCTCCCTCAGTTCTTCCCTCTCACTAAAATTTGCATTCTCCACTTTTTCTGGTAGCTGATTTGACCTCTTCTGTGAACATAGAACCAAAGTATGTATTCAGTTGCTCTTTATCCCCTATTATATGCTTCCCCCAATTCTGGCTGTAGGGGACTTACATTTGTCTTTACCAATCTCTTTCTCTTCACGTACCTATAAAAGCTCGTAGCGTTATGTTCCATGCCATCTTACTTTCGTATTATATTTTCCCCTTAATCAATTCCTTGGTCCTTCGTTGCTGAATTCTAAATTGCTTCCAGTCCTCAGACCAAGCTATATGCTTCTTCGTTGCATCGGATACTATCTCTAATTTCCTTTGTAAGCCATAGATTGGTCCTCTTACCCTTTTCCTCTTGTGCCAAACAGGAATAAACAGTTGTTGCAGTTCCCTCATGTGTTCTTTGAATGTTTGCTTTTGCCTGTCCACTGTCATCCCTTTAAATATCTCTTCCCAATCTATCAAGGCCAACTCATGCCTCATATCTTCATAGTTTCCTTTATTAAGATTCAGCACCCTAGTCTCTGAATCAACTACCTCATACTCCACCTTGATAAAAAATTCTACCATGTTATGGTTGCTTGTCCCCTAGGGATCTTGCACAGCTAGATCGGCAATGATTTCCTTCTCATTACACAGTACCCAGTCTAAGATGGCATGCTTTCTCGTTGGTTCCTCCACATATTGGTCAAGAAAACCATCCTGTATATGCTCCAGGAATTCCTCCTCCACGGCATTGTGGTTAATTTGATTTATCTAATCTATGTGCAGATTAAAATCACCCATGATCTCCGATACACATCTCTAATTTCCTGTTTAATGGCATTCTCAACATTAGTGCAGTTTGGGGTCTAAACAGTTGTTGCAGTTCCCTCATGTGTTCTTTGAATGACCCCCACTAATGTTTTTTGCCCCTTGGTATTTCTCAGCTCTACCCATACAGACTCTACATTGTTAGAGCTAATATCCTTTCTCACTATTGTTTAATTTCCTCTTTAACCAGCAATGCCACTTTCCGTTTTGTCTGTCCTTCCTAAATACTAAATATCCTGGAACATTCAGTTCCCATCCCTGGTCACTCTGCAGCCATGTCTCCTTCATCCCAATTATATTATATCCATTTACATCTACCTGCATGATTAGTTCATCCATTCTATTGCAAATGCACCATGCATTAAGGCACAAAGCCTTTAAGTTTATCTTTTTAGCATTGTTTGTCTCGCTCCCAATACTTTTTCTCTTTTGAATCTTGTCCTTGGTTTCTCTGCCTACCAGTTTTCTTATTCCCTTTTTGTATCATTTGATTTTGTCCTTGCTCCCTCCTTCTCTGACTCCTCATATAGGTTCCCATTCCCCTAGCATATTACTTTAACCCTCCCCATCCGCTCTAGCCAATCCAACCCTCCTCCCCGCCCCCCACCCCCCCAAAAAAAATCAGTCCCAGTCCTGCCCAGATGTAATCCGTCCAATTTATACAGATCCCACCTTCCCCAGAACTGGTCCTAATTCCTCACGCACCTGAAACCCTCTCCCTTACACTATCTTTTCAGCCATGTATTCATCCCATTTATCCTGTCATTTCCACTCCTGACTAGCACATGTCACCCTTTCACAAATGTCCTGTACCTGCTCCAAGACATACATAACCCTAGCACCAGGAAGGCAACATACCATCTGGAATCTCCTTTGTGGCCACAGAAGTTCCTGTCTATTCCCCTTACAATTGAGTCTCTATAAGTATTACCCTGGCACACCTTTTACCCTTCTGCAGCAGAACCAACCATGGTGCAACAAGTTTGGCAGCTGCTGCTTTCCCTTGAGAGGTCATTCACCTTAATGGTATCCAAAATGGTGTATCTCCTTTGCAGGAGAATGGAACGGGAGATTTGAGTACTACCTGCCTATCTCTCTTGTTCTGTCTGGTGATCACCCATTCCCTTCCTGCCTGTGGTGCGACCACCTCTTTATACGTGCTATCCACAATACTCCCTGCCTTGTGGGTGCTTCACGGTGTCGACAGGTAATGAGAGTTTCAGCTCCAGGTTCATCCCTGATGTGTACTGAATCAACAGTGTTAACTGGAGTGAGAAAGGAGAAGGGACTAAAACTGGATTTAGCCCATGTGGACAAAATATCAACCAAGGTGGTTGTTGGTCATTTATGTGGTGACACCTGTTGATGATGTAGACCAGCCCAGGATATGGCTCAAATGCAGTGGTCCAATATTTGAATAGCCTACTGAATATGAATTTTCAGGGCATCATGTTCAAAATAACCTCCTTGGAGGCAGCAGAATCTTATCAGTGAATGTGGACTCTTCCTCAAAATTAGTGCCACTGCAGAGAGGGGTTGCAATTAGAATTTTTATTTACTTCTAGCCAATAAATTCCTATTGTGCAATAGGGAATATCTGCCAAATGTTTATTTATAGCTTTTTTTAAGCTGCTATAAAGCTAATTAAGCTTGTTCTTTTTAAAAAAGATCTACATTGGCTTATCTTTTATATTGTAATTCCTCCTTGTAAAGAAAAAGACTTTGCTGTAGTTTTGATTATTGGATTTAACAGGTGTTAATTTTTTTTCCACTAGTGTAGCAGGCGAAGTGCTGTTATATTACTCATATTGTGATATCGAGGAACCACAACTGATCTGCACCTGGCAAAAAGCCCTTTGTCATCAGTTGCACTTAACAGGCAAGGTAGGGGAGAGATTCCTTCTGTGTTCTTGTTTTACTTTTGGTATCCTCAACTTGCACTGAATTTTTCTGTGTTTGCCTCTGATATCTGGGGAAAGAAAATAATTATGCCGTCCAAGGAATTGAGTAAGTTTTCAAAGTATTGCCGAATATCTAGGTTTCAGTGATTGTCAATTTACCATGAAGATCATAAAAGCATAGAACCTCTCCAGTGCGGAAAGAGGCCATTTGGCCCATTGAGGAGGAGAAAGTGAGGACTGCACATTCTGAAAATCAGAATTGAGAGTACGATGCTGGAAAAACAGAACAGGTCAGGCAGCATCTGAGGAGCAGGGGAATCGACGTTTCAGGTATAAGCCCTTCATCAGCTCCGCCCCCCCCCCAGCTCACAAGTCTCACTCCTGATGAAGGGCTTGCCCCCAAAACGTCGATTCTCCTGCTCCTCGGATGCTGCCTGACCTGCTGTGCTTCTCCTGCACCACACACTCGACATTTGGCCCATTGAGTCAACACCAATCCTCAAAGCATCACATCCAGAGTAAGCCCCCAGCCTATCCCCATAACCCCACATTTACCATGGCGAATCCACATAGTCTACACATCCCTGGACACAACGGACAATTTACCATGGTGAATGCACCTAACCTGCACATCTTTGGACTGTGGGACGAAACACATGCAGACACAAGGAAAACGTGCAAACTCCACACACAGTCACCCAAGGCTGGAATCAAACACAGTCCCTGGTGCTGTGAGGCAGCAGTGCTAACCACAGCCACTGTGCCACCCAGATTGCTGGTAGTAGTTCACTGGCTTTTTCACTATAGCAGTGTTAATATACAAGATGGTTCCAAGGAAATTAGAGCAAAGTCTCTTCAAAAAATGAGTTATTCTGCTTGTAGAAGGCAAACCAGTAGTTTACAATGGGTGTGTGTTGAATCATTTAGCTCATTGGCAGTGTTTCTTTCAGGTCCGTATTTCCAAAGAGGGCATTAATGGAACAGTTGGTGGATGCAAGAGAGCAACTGAGCAGTACATTGAAGCAATGCTTTCCCATCCACAATTTCAATCTATGTCTGCAGAGGACTTTAAGGTAAAGGCAGGACTGATTCTATGGCACATTATAAACAGTGCAGAGAAAAAATTGTCAAAAGTGGTTACATTAAATTAAATTTAAGAAGTGATAATCTCCTTATCTTTGTGTAATCTCTGACCCATCAGCTTTTGTCCCTGCCCATTATCTTGCCTTCTCCCCATAAATCTCGATTCCCATCCAAATCAAGAACCTATCAATCGCTGTCTTAAATATCTTCAATGACATGGCCTCTACAGCCTTCTGCAGCATTGAGTTCCACAGATTAATTAACCTCACTCTGACTAAAGAAATTTATCCCCATCTCAGTTCTAAAGAGTTGTTCCTTCACTCTGAGGCTCAAGTCCTAGTATCACCCACTAGTGAAAATGTCCACTCCAACTCGGCCGCTTAGTATTCTATAAGTTTCAATAGTATACCCCTGGCCCTCTTTCCGTCTAAACACAGAGTACACACCCAGAGACCTCCATCGTTCCTCACATGACAAGCTCTTCATCCCTGGGATAATTTCTGTATGACTTCCAGTGCTAGCACATCTTCCTCAGATCTGAGCACCAAAACTGTACTCAATATTCCAAATGTGGTCTGACCAGGACCTTCTACAATTTCAGCAGGACATCTTTGGTTTTGTATTTTGGCCTCCTTGACATGAATGTTAACATTGCATTTACCTTCCTAACCCCAACTGAACCTGCATGTTAATCTTAAGAGAATTCTGAACTAGGACTTCAGAATCCCTTTGGCCTTCAGCCTTTTCACATTCAAAAAATAATCTGTGCCTCTCTTCCTACCAGAGTACATAAACGCTCACTTTCCCACATTGTATTCCAACTGCCACTTCTTTTCCCACTCTCCTAACAAGTCTAAGTCTTTTTGCAGCCTCCCCACTTCCTCTACACTACCTATCCCTCTACCTACCTTTGTTATTTGCAAACTTAGCAACAGTGCCATCAGTTCCTTTGTGGAAGATCATTAATGTACAACATGAATAGTTGCAGTCCCAATACTGACCTCAGTGGAACTCCACTAACCACCAGCTGCCATCCTGAAAAAGAGCCTTTCATCGCCATTCTGCCTTCTGGCAGTTTCCCAATCTTTTATCCTACCCATAATACTATGGGTTCTTATCTTAGTTAGCAGCCCCCTGTGTGACACCTTGTCAAAGGCCTTCTGAAAATTCACTGACTCTCCTTTGTCTAACTTGCTCACTAATTCTTCAAAGAATTTTAACAGACTTGTCAGGCATGACCTTCCCTATTTTATCATTCACTCCAAGTACTCCACAATCTCAGCCTTAATAATAGATTCAAATCAACAAAAACCGAGTTCAGGCTAACTGGCCAATAGTTTCCTGTCCTGTGCCTCCCTCCCTTCTTAAAGTGTATGTTAGTTAACTGTTTTCTAGTCTTTTGAGATCCTCTCTGACTCCAGTGATTCCTGAAAGAACCCTAACAGTGCCTCTTAGCTATCTTTTTCAGTACTCTGGATGTAGCCCATCTGGTCCAGGTGATTTATCCACCTTCAGATCTCACAGCATCACTTTCTCCTTAGTGATGACCGCTATGCTCACCTTTGCCCCAACTCTGGTATGCTGCCACTGTGAAAACTAATGTAAACTACCTACTTAGTGCCTCGCCATTCCTTTATTCCCCATTACTACTACTCCAGCCTCATTTTCCAGCAGTCCAATGTCCACTCTTGCCTTTTAGATATCTAAAAAAACTCTTGCAGTGTTCTTTTATATTACGAGATAGCTTACCCTGATATTTTCTCTTTTCCCCTGCCTTTACTGCTTTTTCACTTATCCTTTGCTGCCTTTTAAAGGCTTCTGAATCTTCTGGCTACCCACTAATTTTCACCATGTCGTATGCTTTGTCTTTTGCTTTTTAGCTGTCCTTAACTTCCCAAGATCAAAAGGGGAAGAAATTATAAAAAGGCAAAATTAATGTTCTTTACTTAAATGCATGTAATATATGAAATAACTGCATAAAGAGGGCTCATGAATATGATTTTCTAGTCTCTATGCAGACTTGGTTGTGAGGAGATCAAAACAGGGAACTGAATATACATGGGAATGTTACTTTTACAAAGGTGGGCAGGAAGGAACGGGTGGTGGGGTAGTTTTGTTAGTAAGCGATGGAATAAATATGATAACAAATAATCTAGAATTGGCTGATATAGAATCTGTATGGGTGGGGATACGAAATAATAAGGGGAAGATGCAAGTAAGTGTAGTCTGTAGATCCCCTAACAGAAGTTGTTCTGTAATCTTCATTAGCTTAAAGATAATGACGCCATTTAAAAAAGACAATATATTAATCAGGGTGACTTTATTCCTCATGTAGATTTGGAAAATCAAATTGGCAAAGGTAGCCGAAAGGAACTATTCATAGTGTATTTGGGGCATTTTCCTAGAACAATATGTTATGGATGCAAGCAGTGACCAGGTTATTTTGGATTGCTAATACGTTATGAAGTAGGTTTAGTAATGATATCCAAGTAAACATTGACCATAACATGGCAGAATTCAGCATTTAGTTTGAGAGAGGGATCTTCGGTTGGAAACAACTGCGTTAAGCTTAAGTAAGCGTAATTATGAGGGAATGAGAGCAGAACCGGCTGTACTGGATTGGAGAAGGAGTTTAGCAGCAAAGGTGCTTGAGATACAATGGCAGATGTTTAAGAAAATAGTTCATGGCTCACAGTGAAGATAGATCTCAGTAAGGAAGCAGATTCGCGGGAAGGAATATGTCAATCATGGTTAACCAGAGTGGTTAAAGATTGAAATTAAAAAAAGTTTGACCAAGATTAATAGTAAGCCAGATGATTGTGAAAGTTCTTTTAAAAAAACAACAAAAAAATGACCAAAAAGAAAGAGGGAGAAAATCAACTTTGAGGATAAGCTTACAAGTAATATAAAAATGGAAAGAAAGAGCTTCTTAAATATGTAAAAACGAAGAGAGAAGTGAAAGTGATCATAGGCCCCTTAGAGAATGACACTGGAGAAATAATAATGGGGAACCAGGAAATGGCAAAGGGGTTGAATAAGTACTTTGCATCAATCTTCACAGTAGAGAACATTATTTTGTGTTTTGGAGTGTTATTAATCAAGAGACGAAAGTGCTGAAGGAACAAATAAGCACACCAGCTATTTCTAGAGAAAATGTACTGGGAAAACTTAGATTCTGGAAAAGCTCCAGAGGATTGGCAAACACCAAAGTAGCACAATTATTGAAAAAGGGAGAGACCAAAAAATGGAACTACATTGAGCTTAACATTTTCCTTTGGAAATAATTATAAAGGATAAAATAACAGATCATTTAGAAATGTATAATCTAATCTAGTAGAGTTGATTCATGAAGAGGAAATCATGTCTGACAAATTTATTTAGAGTCCTTTGAGGAGCGAACAAATAGGCAGAGCCAACATGATTTCATCAGAGGGATATCAGTTTAACTAATTTACCGGAGTTATTTGAAAAAGTAACTTTTGTAGATAAAAAGGGAGCCAGTGGATATATTGGATCTCCAGTAGGCCCTTGTAGGAAGTGCAACATTGAAGGTTGTTGTGAAAAACAAATGTAGAAAATTGAAGTTAGATGTAACAGTACATCGTTGGATTGAAACTGTCTGCCATAATTCTGACCAGGCTGTAGGAAGCATGACTGAAGTACTTCCTGAACTTGCAGTATTCAAGCAACCAGTATAAAAAGGCCAAATTTAGGAATACTTTTACAAGATAAAGAAGCAATGTTATATGTATCAGTCTGCCAAAGCAGAAGTGAAACCATTGAACAATTCTAATTTGTTTTCGATGGAATTTGAGCTAACAAAATGCTATCAGTGATTAAATAAGAAAAAAATGAGGCTTGGGGTGCTCTGGGTCCTTTCTGGGACTTGTGTTTAATTGATCCTGGATAACTAAATGAAAGCTTCTTTGCTGGTCCTCATTGAAATTTCTGAGGGTGTTTTTGACCATTTTCCAGTGAACATAGACCCATGAAGTATAATAAGGAAGACTTGCGGGAAATGACGTGCTAATTTTGGATCAATAGAGGGCCTTGTGAGATTGATATTAAAGCATGAAACAAAAGTAAAGTTGGGCCTTCATGGTACTTTACTCCATGCATACGTTTAAGGTCAGACGAGGAAGATTTAAAAAGGACCTAAGGGGCAACTTCTTCACATACAGTGTGGTGCATGTATAGAATGAGCTGCCAGATGAAGTGGTGGAGGCTGGTACAATTACAACATTTAAAAGGCATCTGGATGGGTATATGTATAGGAAGGGTTTGGTGGGATATGGGTCGGGTGCTGGCAAATGGGACTAGATTAGGATACCTGGTTGGCAAGAACCAAAGGACCTGTTTCCATGCTGTACATCTCTATGACTCTATCCAGTATCTGACCTGTAAATTGTTGCTATTCCTGTGTGATACAAAATAAAATGCTTATTTCCCTGCATATGTTTTCTTTACATTTGTGTCTATTAGCATTTGCAACATGTTCAGGTTCAAACCTAGGAGGGAACGTTATGGTGGACGAGAGTGCACAGTGGGACAGGGGTCAGACAGAAATAATCCATTTGCGCAAGGCTTTTAGTAATTTAAATGCCTCAATTTACAATTTATATGTTCAATGTGATTATTACATGTGCATATTGAGCAATATAGAAATCTGCATGTACATTTGTATGAATGTTTATGTAGATTAGTTAGAATAAAATATCTGTGTCTGCACTGTTCATTCTTTGTTAAAATTCCATGGGACCCACTGTTCAATCTTGTCAGGATTGCTTTCTTTATTGATTATTTTGCCTTTAAGTATGTCCATGCTCAATTATTCTTTGGCATTTTTTAATCAACTTATGGACGTGGGCTTTGCTGGCTGGCAAGCGTTTATTATAGTTGCTCTTGAGAATGTGTGGGTGAGCTGCCTTCTTGATCTGCTACAGTCTACCTACTGTAGGTTGACCCAGAAAGCCCTTAGGGAGGGAGTTCCAGGAATTTAACCCAGCAACAATAAATTGTAACCCCATCGAATGTCAAGAGACGATGTTTAGATTGTCTCTTATTGGAGATGGTCATTACCTTGCATTTGTATGGTACAAATGTTATTTGCCACTTGTCAGTCCAAGCCTGGACATTATCTAGATCTTGTTGCATTTGAACATAGAGGAATCACAAATGGCGCTGAAAGCATCCAGCATTGGGCTAACAGATTAGTCCCACTTTCTCCTGAATTCTGTATTAGATTTGTTCATAACTATCTTATTTGTGGCTCTTTTATCTCTACCATAAGTGGAAACATCTTTTGATATTTACCCTGCCAAATCATTTCAAAATCTGAAGCATACCTGCCAGATCACCCCCATTAGTCTGTTTTCTTGAGAGCACATTCCAGTCTGTTCACTCTTGATGAGGATAACATTTCAGTTCTGGTTTTATCTTTATCTTTTTGCACATTCTATAGTTGCTCTAAATCTTTCTTAGAATATAGAGACCAAAACAGTGCATAGTGTAAACTCAAATACGGACCATTCCAAAGTGTATACAAGGTTCATATAACATCCTTTCTTTGCAATTCCACCCCTTTAAAAACACATCCCAGTTAGTTGTTTGCATTTTTATGAATTTATTCATTTGAGTATGATAGTTCCTTAATTAAAGGATTGTCGTATGATAGAACAACACAACCCAGTGGTTTTGACCTGGCATGCCATGCTCGGTTTTTGAAGGAACTATACAATTTACCTCACTGCCTGCCCTTTCCACATACTCCAGGACATTTTTTCCCTTTCCAATTCCCTTTTGAAAGTTAATATTGAATTTAGTTCTACCTCCCTTTCAGGCAATGCATTCTAGATAATCACTGCATAATATTCTATCCTCCTTTTATTGTTGCCTACTTTTCCCAAGTTCATGTCATTTGCAAGCTATGAAATTATGTCCACTCAATTCAGATTATTAGCATATATTGTAAAGAGCTGTGTTTCAATATATACCATATGTGGACACCCCTGCCTACTTCCCTTCAATTGAAAAAAAATTGTTTACCTTTTAACCTTTCATGATCTCTAGTTCTTTAACTTGTGTCCTCTATTTATTGACCCTTCTACTAGTAGAAAGTTGTTCCTCATTTATTCTATCAGTAATCGTCAAGACTTTGAATGCCTATCAAATCCCTCTTAAAAGTCAATCTTGTAAGAACAACAGTTTCCAGTTTCTCTATGTCATATCATATTTCTCTCCACTTACACTCTTGTAAGTTCCTTATGCACCTTGTTTAAGATCTTGACGTCATTCCTTCAGTATCGACTTAGAATTAGCTATAGTACTGCAGCTAGAGTCCAATCAATGTTTTATAAGGTCAGTGTTTGTGGCCGTTACCACCCATAGGTGGAACGTGATGTGCACAGGCGCAAAATTAGTTGTTGCTTTTAAACTTTATCCTGCAGGAAAGCACATTGAGTTATAAATAAATGTAAATATAGTCATCAGGGCCTTCCTCCAGATTAGGAAAAGCACTTGAAGCAGTGTTAAAATGATTCTGTTTGGAATTTGTTTGGTATCAGTTTATTTATGTTTTAATAGACTTTGTACTATATTATAACCTCCCAAACTTTAAATTCCCTTTAGAGCTATCTTTTTTGACCTGCTATTTTTAATTGTACTGACTGATTTGTTATACAGTATATTGGCATTAAAGTCTATCAGCTTTTGTTTAACGCCTGTTATTTGATTCACTTGTGCTTTCAAAAAGTTGCAAACCATATCACGTTTTCACCTGTCAAAATTTTCTTTTTTATCCTAACACTTGTTGCAACTGCAATGAAAAATGTGCATGTGCAGATAGATCATGAAAGCTGCTTTTAATGAAGGTATCCTTTCTCCTGCTTTAGGGCACGTACTCCTTTTTATAAATGTTTTGCAAGTTTTCCATGATTTTCTGATCTACGTCTCTGCTTGTGATGTCATGGATTGTTTTGCCAACTTAAAAGTTTTAAATATTTCCTTAATCAAACTGCTGAGAGATGTAATTTCACACCTGTAGAGAAGGTGGGATTTGAACCCAGGCCTCCATGTTCATTGGTAGGCATACTACAACTATACCAGTAGATCCCTGTTATATTCATGATAATCCAGGTGTCTCTGTTGAAAGGCAGTGCATGAACAGAAACCTGCAGGAATCACCACTGTGCACACCCCATAGTCTGAAAAATAACTTCACTGCTGTCTGCTTTCTGTTCTTCATCTTTACTCAGTTTTGTATCTGTGCAGTTGAATTTTGCAAACAAATTCATCATTAGGCAGGAGTGCTTAGTTTGTAAACTGAGGGCACTTTCTGAACCAAGAGTTTGGATTACATTTGGAAGCTGATTATTTATCTCATTCACCATTTTATTCAGCATGTTTCTGCATAATAGATTGGTTAGTAAGGTTACCAGGAGGAGCTAACCTATTGAATACAAAATTGGCTAGAAGGTAGGAGACAGAGGGTGGTGATGAAAGGCGGCCTGTGATTAGCGGTGCGCTACAAGGATTGGTGCTGGGTCCACTGATTTCCGTCACTTATACAAATGATTTTGATGTGAACATAGGAGATATAGTTAATAAGTTGGTAATTGATACCAAAATAGGTGGTGTAGTGGATTAGCTCGGAGCACAACAGGATCTTGATCTGATGGGCCAATGGGTTGAGGAGTGGCAGATGGAATTTAATTTAGATAAATGTGAGGTATTGCTTTTTGGTAAGGCAAACCAGAGCAGCACTTGTACAGTTGATATGTAGGGTCCTGGGAAGTGTTGCTGAACAAAGAGACCTTGGAGTGCAGGTTCATAGTTCCTTGAAAGTAGAGTCACAGGTAAGATAGGATCATGAAGAAGGCATTTGGTATGCTTGCCTCTATTGGTCAGAACATTGAGTATAGGAGTTGGGAGGTCATGTTGCAGCTGTACAGGACATTGGTTAGGCCATTATTGGAGTACTGCATGCGATTCTGGTCTCCCTGCTATGAGAACGATGTTGTGAATCTTGAAAGGGTTCAGAAAAAATTTATAAGGATGTTGCCAGGGTTGAAAGGTTTTAGCTATAGGGGAGCCTGAATAGGTTAGGGCTATTTTCCCTGGAGCGTCAGAGGCTGAGGAGTAAACTAATAGGGGTTTATAAAATCATGGGCATGGATAGGGTGACTAGCCAAGATCTTTTTGCCAGGGTAGAGGAGTCCACAACTAGAGGGCATAAATTTAAGGTGAAAGGGGAAAGATTTAAAAGCGACTGAAGGGGCAACTTTTCCACGCAGATAGTGGTGTGTGTATGGAATGAACGGTCAGTGGAAGTGGGTACAATTACAACATTTAAAAGGCATCTGCATGGGTTTATGAATAGGAAGGGTTTAGAGAGATTGGGCTCGGTTGGATTCGGATGTCTGGTCGTTGCGGACAAGTTGGACCGAAGAGTCTATTTCCGTGCTGTATGACTCTATCACTTTATTATGTTAATTTGTACAATTCTAGTAAATCCAAAACTTAATGTATTGCACTGCCTACATTGATATATAAAACCATTCAAATTATTCATAACTTTCAAATCTGCAAAATAATTCTGAAAATAAGTATTTTTGGCTAAGCGGAGTGCAGGAGGATCCCATTGTTTCCAAGACCTCCGAGTTGGAGTTTATAAAGAGGTTGTTCCCATGGGAATAGATCCTGCGAAGATTTCTTATAAAGATGCTGGTAAGTAAAGGAGCAGATCGGGATTATTTGTTGGTGCATTGACTAGCTAAAAATCTGTTCATAAATGGCACTATAATTCATTTACAATTTGTCATTATTATTATTAACTTAAAAGGATAATGTTTTGAGTACCAGAGTGGTTTGGAATTAGAGCAGGATCTTAAATAAACACAGGCTTTACTTAGCTCGGGAACTAGATCTTGCTGGCATTTTTACAAATATTGTATAACTGAATAAATGTTTAATTGGAACTTGTTGTAGCAATGTGAATGTTACGTACAGCTGTAACTTAATGTTATTTTTTTTTGTTTTGTAAATGGTATTGTAGGAATTCATTTAACTCCCGAAGAGTTCCACAGAAAACTAGAAGCATTGTATAACAATACCCAGATTCGAAAAGACACCATTCTCTTGGATTGCAGGAATTTCTATGAGAGTAAAATTGTGAGTTTTTATCCATCTGATTTTTCTTTTTAATGTTGTAGTCAATTACTGAGTTCAGAAGTGCAAGTTTAATTCAGATGTTGGGTATCATAATAAGTGCAGCTGAAGAAACATCATTCTGCTTAGAAATCCTATGAGGTTTCTCATTACACCAATAACCTTGGACTGATTATGTTGGATTCCCATGTCAAACCAGATCTTTGTAGCAGCAAATGCCTTCTCCATAACTCTTCCATACGCGCCAGTGTTAATTTTGAGCTGGACATGGTTGCACACTTCTGAAAATTATACCCTTTGGAGAATGTGTCATTGGAGTGAAATGTTTTTGAATAAGCCTGGTACTTGGACAGATTCTGTAAATGGTAAATTAGATTAGATTAGATTACTTACAGTGTGGAAACAGGCCCTTCGGCCCAACAAGTCCACACCGACCTGCCGAAGCGCAACCCACCCATACCCCTACATTTACCCCTTACCTAACACTATGGGCAATTTTAGCATGGCCAATTCACCTAACCAGCACATCTTTGGACAGTGGGAGGAAACCGGAGCACCCGGAGGAAACCCACGCAGACACAGGGAGAACGTGCAAACTCCACACAGTCAGTCGCCTGAGGCGGGAATTGAACCCGGGTCTCTGGCGCTGTGAGGCAGCAGTGCTAACCACTGTGCCACCATGCCGCCCATCACACCATGCCGCCATAACAACTGTTTAATTTCTATCTGGCTGGTCCTTTTGTGGTTTTTGCCATTTCAAACGTGCCTTGCCCAGATGATGGTCATATAATCTGTACCAACACTTCTCTCATGGCTAGTCTGAGTAGCCACAAGTAGACTTGAGATAAAATGGAGTACAACATCCCATTGGCTCATTTGGTAAGGTGAGTTTGTACTTGAACTGTATAAACCTGAGATTTCAGCTTTGTTCTCTTCTTTGTGCTAAGCTGGCCGATTTCAAACAAGGTGATTGGGATGCTGTAATTGACCTCTGTATAGCAAATCAATTAAGGCAATACTTTATCCAACTTCTGTTGAAATTGGTACTGAGGTGAGTGCAGGATTATGCTTAAAATAAAGCAAAGAACTGCAGATGCTGGAATTCTGAAACATATTAAAAAAAGAGTTAGTGGAGAAACTCAGCAGGTCTGGCAGCATCTATGGAGAGAAAACAGAGTTAGCATTCTGAAGAAGAGTCTCTGGACTTGAAACATTAACTCTTGTTATCTCTCCACAGATGCTGCCCAATTTGAGTTTCTCCAGCAATTTGTGTTTTTTTGTGTGTTTCAGGATTATGCTTGACTGATTCTCCTATAGTTAACAGTAAATAGTTTGCCTACACTTAAATTGCAAACATTGAGATATGCCAAAGGAAGACTACATATGACAAAGTAAGGAAACTAAGCTCAACCTCATACTAGTGAGGCACAATCAGGAGTTACTTGAAAGGTAATATGTCATGTTCTGCTGGAGGCGGTCTCTTCAACTTCTTGCAGCTTTCTCAAAAAATTGGGATGATTGTGTAAAATTATAAGATCATGACAAGGAGTCTGCCAACTTAGTGACCGGTGGCAACAACTGTCAACAAGATTGAGAAAGATGGTGAATTAGACTTGAATCAGTAAAGAAAGTATTAGGGAAGGACGACAAAGGCGAGAAAAAAATTAAATCTCAATGAATGTAAGGGACTGAGTTGATTTTATGTTGTTCCCTTTCTAGGCCTGTCAAGTTAATTTCATTGATTTAACAAGGTACTTTCTAATCAACCTATTCAGAGATGTTATTATTCAGCTTTGGAGCAGGTGGAACTATAATCTGGGTCTCCTGGCTCAAAGATAGGAACATTACTGCTGTGCCACAAGAGCCTTTGCTTTAATGAATTACCAAATTTTTAACAGCATGAGTGCCTTGTTAACCTCTAACAGCAGTGTGTTATGCAGCAGACTTAATGAGTATTAAATGTATAAGCATGACATTTAAGATAATGGGAAGGCCAAGGATGAGATGCCCGTTGTGGAGGCAAACAGCTTAGCAGCATAAATTGACAATGCAAGTTCTGGAGATTCACATTTCATGACATATCTCTTGATCCCTCTGCATTGCCCTTTAATAATTGCATGTGTCATTAACACTCCATTATTATTCTGTTGAGAACTATAAAATGCAACACTTCTCACTTTGGAAAAAGTCATAGGTGGAAATATTGCTGACTCTTCTGCAGGAGCCTATTGATCTGATAAGAGGGCAGGTCATTTCAGTTGTTTAAGTAGATTTTGGAGCATGCTAGAAGTTCTCAGACACCAAAAGCATACAGTTGCCGTTATTTTATTGGCAATGATGGAACTTATTTGTGTCTCAAACTGCAGTGGGATAATTAAGAGAGGAGTGAACTTGAACAGCAGGTCCACAGTTGCCTGCCTCAGGGCTTGGCTTACACTAACCTTTTTCAAATATATAACACACTTGTCCTACACCAAATTGGAGAGATTTGAATTTATCAGTTCCAAAATACTGGTAAAACAGACATCAAAGCCACAGGAAAGAAGCAGGGTCCTCACAAATGACTGAAATGAACCTATTGGAATACCACTTCTAGACTTAGACACTCTCCCCACTCAATCCAGAGAAGATGTGTTGGCATTCCATCCAGTTAAAAACGTCTGGAAAGATTGCAGCATTTCTTCTGTGGATGGAAATGTACCCATGTCACCTCTTTTTTTGTCACGCCACAAAAAAGTAAAAACCAAGATGAACCTGGTCTGAAAACTCACTGGCATGACAATTCGTTTTATTTTAAAGCAATTATTAAGGCATTGTTTGCAATGTTTTTTGGAAAGAAAGTACTTTCTCTATATTGATTGGAGGATCGTCTGCCATAATATTTACAAGCTTGGAAAGAGATTTAACCTCAGTCATCTAACTCAGAGGTAAATGTGCTGTCAACGAAGCCAAAATCTATTAATAACTTGGGTTGGTTAAGTTTGGTAGGTCGTTGTTATACAGCATGAAGTGGACAAAGCCATTCAGCTTAGAAAAATAATTTTAATGAGCACAGAGATGATTGGACAGCTTCTTAGTTTATGTGCATAAATAACAAAGATGGTGGTAAACTCTGCATTCTTCCTATTCAAAATAAATGTTATGCACTTTACTCAGAGTAGTAAGGATATGGAATGCTTTGCCTGCATTTAAGTCGTCATTGGACTGGCAAATAGACGTACATGGAATAATGTAGTTGGGATGGGCTTCAGATTAGTATGGCAGGGCGGTGCAACATTGAGGGCTGAAGGGTCTGTACTGCGCTGTAATGTTCTATGTAAGTGCTGTGAATGTACTACTTTTTTTCACTTATTGACTTGCAGTGTGCAGCCCATGAATAAAAAAATTATATTGCACTGTATCCGAGCATCTGTTTTTAAAAATGAATCATGGCAGAATGCGTACTTATTTTATTGTTCTTGTACTCTTGAGATTTGTTTGTTGAACTGTAGCAATTTGTGTTGCTCAGGGAAATTTTCAACACTGCATTGCGCCTAATATCCGGAAATTCAGCTACTTTCCAGATTACATAGATACAAATTTGGAATGTTTCAAGGACAAGCAGGTCCTTATGTATTGTACAGGAGGAATCCGCTGTGAACGAGGCTCAGCATATCTAAGGTCAAAGGTGAGATAATTGTTTCTTGTAATGCTTGCAAATAATTAATGTGAAGCTTGTGTAATTAATTTGATGTGGCAAAATGCCAAAATCAACATTTCTGCACATGTGGAATTAAATTACCGTAGTCAAGGGTAATTAATTAGTTTTCCCTATTAAAGGAAAAGCTACATTTGAGCAAGTACTGATAAGGTACTTTTTAGCAATTAGCTCTGTCATTTTTAAGATGCGTATTTTTAGAGGTCCTTTCTAAGTAATCTTGCACAAGGTTCTTCATTAAAAATAACAAAATTCAAGATGGTTTATATGTGCATAGTTTTGCCTTATTGGTAAAGTTAATTAAGACAAAGTAATTTAATTCTCCACTAGACTCTGTCTTGTGGGTAATGTGTAACATTGTTGACTTAACTGTTACTTTTTTCCTGTTCTAGTTGTGGCATGTGGATGCAATAAAGGAGATTTATCTACATTATGGTCCCTAAGTTTCAGGCACATTCATACAACCCATCAAGTTGGAACACCTTCCTTCTGTGGATGCTCTCTAATGCCCGATTTATGAATTTTATATGCCTGTAAATGATTGCTCGTGCCATTGCCTTATCGGTAAATAAATCCAAATTTGGAACTTCAGGATGCTTGGCATTAACGAAAATGTGGATTTAGACTCAACTGGGTGTAAAGACTTCAAACCTCACTATGAAATGCTGAGCCCTCCGAGAAGCCTAGTGCTGTAATCTTGATCCTGTAACCCCGAGCCCCACTTACTGCAACTCCTTGCTGGTGAGACAGGAGCCCTGGGCTTAATGCCGTATACTATTGGTTCTCAAATTTTGCTGGTTAAGGAGCTGCTTTCAAGTAGTCATCATATTTCACATTATTTCTAAAAGCCTTTGGAATTTCTTTGTAGACCCCATTTGAGAACCTTGGTATAGTGGTATGGCACAGTGGCTCAGTGGTTAGCACCACTGACTCACAGTGCCAGGGACTTTGGGCAACTATCTATGTAGAGTTTGCATGTTCTCCCTTTGTCTGTGTGGATTTCCTCTGGGTGCTCTGCTTTCTCCCACAGTCCTAAGATGTGCAGGTTAGGTGGATCGACCATGCTAATTTGCCCATAATGTCCAGGGGTGTGCAGGGCAGGCGGATTAGCCATAGGAAATGCAGGGTTACAGGGACAGGGTGGGTTTGGATACGATGCTGTTTGGAGGGACATTGTGAACTTGATGGGCTGAATGGCCTGCTTCCACACTGTAGGAATTCTATGATAAAGTAGCCTATTTTTCATAAGCAACCCCAAAAACAGAATAAACTCCTATGTTAATACACAAATTTTACATGATCATCACTGAGCTTGAGCAGTGCGTATCTTCCCAGTTTATTTGTTAAGTATTTATTGTTTGTTATTCAGGCTGTGTGCAAGGAAGTTTACCAGCTCAAGGGTGGAATTCACAAATATCTTGAACAATTTCCAAGTGGTTTCTACAGGGGAAAATTGTTTGTTTTTGACAATCGTTATGCCATCTTTGCTAATGATGACATTATTTCAGGCAAGTATAGATAAATTGTTAAAGTATTGTCATACTTGACTTATTGAAATAATTGATGTTGGGAACCAACAACAAGGGGTTACTATATTAAAATTAGAGAAACACTTTTCTATAAATGTGGTGAAAATCTAAAATTCTGTTTCACAAACGTTGTGGATATTGAGTCAGTTGAAATGTTCAAAACTGAGATCCAAAGATTTTTGTTAGGTTAGGATATCAAGTTATGATTCATAGAAAATTAAAAACCTGGAGATTTGTCAATCTGAAGATCTAACTAAATGAACATGATGGCCTGCTGTTGTTCCTATTTGGCCATTTGGTATAAACAGTAGAATCAACAGAAGGTGGAATAATTTATAAATGGTACCTTTGTTATTATGTGGGATTGTCAAGGTTGTAAATTGATATTTTAGCATTATGAATGCTCAAAATTGTAAAGCTGCAGGTGAATGTGGTGCAGCATATCTTGCCTTGAAGACTACCTATATCATCTCATTAAACTATCTCTTGCCTATTGTCAACACCAAATGGTCAATTCTAGTTACCTTCAACCAGCAATTTATGCTAATTCCACATTCAAGATTTATGTTGAAAGATCATAATTGATTTTCAATAATTGACACTTATGATGCCTCTTGTGATGCCACATTACTTTCAGAATATGCCTCCCTCTAAGCACAATAAAGGTCTCCCATGATTATCTCACTCTACGACTGATGCAGATATCCCAGACCAGTTAATCATTTTCAATGAGAAGCTAAATTTCCTCCTCTAACTTTACTGAAAATTTATCAAACAAATCACTGCTCCCCTTCAAGAAGGTGAGGTAGAGTAGGAAATGTTTAGATTGTAAGGAATGAAAAAACCTGAATTTATGTCTGGGACCTCAAACACTTACAGCTATTAATCACTTTTGAACAGCAGCCATTATTGTTGAAAATGGTACCTAATTTTCTTGCAGCAAGATCTTTATCAAGGGTAAATGAAATGAATGACCCAGATTCATGTATTTTTGATGATGTTGGTTAGGAGTGTCTCATTCTTCAAAAAGATTCAGCCGACTGAGCAGAATTCTACATAGCTTCACTTAATTCAGCAAAGCAGAAATTATTCTCTTGTACAGTCTCCTTTAGCATTATCTTCCAAGTCATTCAATTTCAGGCTCATAACTATTAATAACAAAAGTATCCATACATGGAATTATCGGCATATTCGTTGGTCCTTCAATTTGTGTCTGTAATTGTATTTAACATGTTTGTAGTTCTAATGCTTATGAAACTAATCCTGTGATTTTCTTCTCCAGAATGCAGCTATTGTGGTGTCCCATGGGATGAATACAGACTCTGCAGTACCTCTTATTGCTGTCAGCTTGTTTTATCTTGTGTTCAGTGTCGAAAAAAAGGCCTTCTAGCCTGTTGTACTGTGTGCCAAGAAAAGGAAAGCTCAACAACTGAAACACATTCAGGCCGCCCTAGAAAAGAGGAATGTGAATGTACTGAAAAACGGGTGCGGATTCCTGTCATGCTTCCACATTAACTTTTTTAAACCCAGAAATAGAGAGATCAGGTTTGAAAGTATAGGGATTTGCATTTACGTAGTGATTTTCAAAACCTAGGGCATTTCAAAGTACTTGAGTACTTTTAAAGTTGAGTCACTATGGTAATGTTGGAAATACATTGCCAGTTTGCACATAACAAGATCCTGCATGCAGTGCGTAAAATAACCAGATAATCTGTTCAGAGCTCTGATTTGAGGTTTATAATTTATTTTAATACCTTTTTTAATAGTTCTATTTTAAACACTGATTTACAGTGATCAGGCAGTGCCTGTGGAGAGAATCAATGTTACTGTTTCACATCAAAGAT
Organism: Chiloscyllium plagiosum; assembly: GCF_004010195.1. Taxonomy (NCBI): domain Eukaryota; kingdom Metazoa; phylum Chordata; class Chondrichthyes; order Orectolobiformes; family Hemiscylliidae; genus Chiloscyllium; species Chiloscyllium plagiosum. Next base: position 139,151,139 of record NC_057711.1, on the reverse strand, counting down.
CTTGCATCGGAACTGAGTTTTTAGTCATGAATGCTCATTGGCTTAAAATATTAACTCTCTTTCTATCCAGAGATGCTGCCTGGCCTGCTGAGTTTTTTAAGCTTTTATTTTTGTTTTTATTTCAGATCTCCAGAATTGGCAATATTTTGCTTTTGATTTATTGTGACGTTAGTTCATCTACATGCTGCTTACGGCTTAAATATTACACTTAATAAATAACCAAATCTGAATAATAATTTTATTTCAGGTATTTTGTATTAAAAATAAATTCATGTTTTTGAGGCCTACTTTTTCATTCTAACTTCTTCAGCAGGCACATGATAACATTATCTATTGTTGTTGTATTAACATAAGATATTTTGACTCATGCAGGATAAGAAGAATTTGTCAATATTCTCAGCTTTCAATCCTTGATTAACCAGCAGAGGAAAGCATCAAAGACCTCATAGTATTTAAATTGGAATAAGACAACAAAACTGATACACATGCACAGTTCATGAAAAGCACATAAAATTGTAAAGAATTCATTTTCTGTAACTTCACATTTCCCTGGCTTCTAATTACTATGCATTCCTTTGTTGACAAGATCCTTTTGATGGCCTTCCTCCCTGTTCTTTTTGTAGCTATTTGATTCTCCACCTCTCATCCGCTTTGTTGTTATTTGCTTCATCTCACTCTCCCCTTTTTGCAGGTACTGCCTTTTCCCATTTTCTCCCCTCCTCCTTCCAGCAACTCACCTGTGCTCCCTCTCATTTCTAACCTCTCAAACTGTCTGCTTTCTTTTGTTCCCTCCCCTGCTTCTCCCATCCTTGCCCTGTAAACTCACTTCTCCGCACTCCTCATATCCTCTCCTCATAGGCTTACTTCACAAACACTCAGTCGCTAGTGAACAGAATGGGGGAGAAGCAGCCTTTGAATGGCAGAGCAACTCCTTTCAAAATTTCTCAGTTCCATTTTTAGGCAAGTTTTTTCTGATTGTTTGCTATCGTGATTCATTTTTCCCAGATGATGTGGCCACTTGCAGAGCAATTTCAACTGCAGCCTTCAAGTATTTTGACCTGTTTTGCTGCATAGACTAGGTAGATTCCCTATGGTAGATAACACCGCGGACTGCTCCCTACGTGTCTCAGACGTTTCCTCATTAATATAATCTAAGCAACATGTGCATCCAGTGGCTCAAGGTGCTGTCTGCCCTAAGAGAATCCACAGACTACATGGCTCTGGTTTGAGACAATGTGTGTGTGTGTATTTTTAGTCCATTTCATACATTTGGACCAAATCAAGAAATGACAGATGCTGTTGTTTAAATTAAGTTTCTAAGCTCAGAACAGTTTACATAACACTCTGTGGTGAATTGGAGTTTCAGTACCAACCATTTTAACTGTCCCAAAGCTTGAAGATAATCTAATCACCATTTGGCATTGCATGTGACATTAGCAATGCATTCCTTTGTTGACAAGGTCCTTTTGATGGCCTTCCTCCAAACATCATCGTCAGGAGCCAACCAGGGATGAGCCTATTTCAAAGCTGGTAATGTTTAACAAACAGGATTAATAACCATTTAGTTCAGGATCATTGCAATGTGGTAGTTTTCACATTTGAGTTTGCAGGTGGGAAGTACTAGTCTAAAATTCTCAAACTTTAAAAAAAAATGCAATAACAATAGTCTTGCCTCAAGAGAACTGGAAGGGTATGTTAACATGCAAGATGGTAGATAAGCAGGAAGAAACATTGAAGGGCTTGTTTTATAATTCTCAACAATGACACTCAATTTTTGAACCGGCATTCTTGATAAACAGGCAAAAATTATATATCTCAAATACTGCAATCCACTGCAATGTTTGCCTGGAGAGCAGTCCAAACACTTCTGCAAAAAATGTGTCTGGACCTGGAGCAGCAAATCGGCAGCAACTGAAACCAGAAACATCTCCACCGGGACCTAAGCAGACCCTCTGCAAAAATATACCAAACCTCAACCTACCTGCTCCACAGAGTCCTAGGAAAGATCACTTCATTGGAAGCAGTTGCAAACCACTCCACCAGACCACTCAAATGTAAGAAACCTGTGAGAAAGCGGGGTAAGTGTGCTGGCCTGCCAGTAAGACTGGGACTTTGCGGTTTCAAGACCCCCCTTCCTAGCTTACTCCGAGCAAATGTACAATCTCTGGAGAACAAGATGGATGAATTCATATCACAGCTCAGCTTCCAGCGTGAACTGCGGGACTGCTGCGCATTCTGCTTCACAGAAACCTGGCTCAACCCATCCCTTCCTGACTGCGCACTTCAGGCTGATGGTTTTTCTACCCATCGTATAGACCGTACAGCGTCCTCTGGTAAGACAAAGGATGGAGGGGTTTGCTTTTTAATCAACAACTTGTGGCGCATGGACATTGCAACCCGTGGCAGCCATTGCTCCCCAAACCTTGAATTCCTCACCATCAAATGCTGCCCCTTCTAGCTACCGCTATACTAACTGCTGTGTACATACCACTACAAGCAAAGCTTCAGGAAGGCTCTGGATGTGCTGTACTCCACCACTAACACCCTGCAGACAGAACATCCCGAGGCTCTGTTTATTGCAACTTCAATCATGCCAATCTCAGGAAGTTGTTGCCCGAGTACCACCAGAACATTACCTGCCCCACCAGGGGCCCAAACATTTTAGACCACTGCTACACCACTATGAAGGATGCCTACCACTCCATCCCCAACCCTCATTTCGGAAACTCCGACCACAATGCTATGTTTCTTCTCCAGGCTTACAGGCAAAAGCTCAAGCAGGAGACCCCCTCACGGACACGGGTCCAGTGCTGGTCAGAGGAGGCAGAGGATCAACTCTGGTGCTGTCTGGAACCGGCTGATTGGGCCATGTTCAAACAGGCCACAGGTACCTTGGATGAGTACGCCACCACGGTCACAGACTTTATCAGCAAGTGTGTGGAGGACTGCATACCGAGGAAGTCAATCCGGGTGTTCCCCAACAGGAAACCCTGGATAAATCAGGACATACAGAACCTGCTAAAAACCAGGCATGAGGCCAGATCAGGAGACCCACTCAAATATAAGGAATTCAAGTATTACCTTCGGAGTCATTAAGACAGACAAGCACCAATACCGATCCAAACTAGAGACCCAGACAGATACCCAGCGACTATGGCAAGGACTGAGTCACATCAAATGTTCTAAAAAGAGACAGTGTAAGATAGCAGATGATGACATATCCCATCCAGATCATCTCAACGCCTTCAATGCTTACTTTGAGCAGAATTTTGATAAAGTGGTAAGACCTGTTCCGACAAGTCCTGATGAACATATCCCAACAGTCACTGCATCAGAGATCAGATCACTTTTCCTTTGTGTGAATCCAAGGAAAGTGATGGGACCAGACAGAGTACAAGGCCATGCACTTGGCATTCTCAGATCAACTGGCAGAGGTCTTCTCAGACATCTTTAACCTCTCCTTGCAGCAGGCCACTGTCCCTGCCTGTTTCAAGAGGGTCAACATCATCCCTGTGTCTAAGAAGGCTCATGCAACATGTCTCAATGACCAGCACCCAGTGGCCCCAACCTTTGTGGTCATGAAGTGCTTTGAAAGGCTGGTCATGGCATTAATTAAATCCAGCTGAAAATGTGTTGCTGGAAAAGCGCAGCAGGTCAGGCAGCATCCAAGGAACAGGAGAATCGACATTTCGGGCATAAGCCCTTCTTCAGGAATGAGGAAAGTGTGTCCAGCAGGCTAAGATAAAAGGTAGGGAGGAGGGACTTGGGGGAGGGG
>NC_057711.1:139101388-139147221 GCF_004010195.1 Chiloscyllium plagiosum | reverse complement strand
TCGCTCCGCGAGTAGGCGGCCTGTCTCCCCAATATAGAGGAGGCCACACCGGCTGCAGCGGATGCAGTAGATGATGTGGGTGGAGGTGCAGGTGAATCTGTGGCGGATATGGGAGTTTCCTTTTGGGCCTTGGAGAGGAGTGAGGGGGGAGGTGTGGGCGCAAGTGTTGCACCTCCTGCGGTTGCAAGGGAAGGTGCCGGGAGTGGTGGTTGGGTCGGTGGGGGGTGTGGATCTGACGAGGGAGTCGCGGAGGGAGTGGTCTCTACGGACAGCTGATAGGGGAGGGGAGGGAAATATATCCTTGGTGCTGGGGTCTGTTTGGGGGTGGCGGAAGTGACGGCGGATGATGCGCTGTACATGGAGGTTGGTGGGGTGGTAGGTGAGGACCAGTGGCGTTCTGTCCTGGTGGCGGTTGGAGGGGCGGGGCTCAAGGGCAGAGGAGCGGGAAGTGGAGGAGATGCGGTGGAGGGCATCGTCGACTACGTCTGGCGGGAAATAGCGGTCCTTGAAGACTGGCGTAAATGGCGGTCCTTGAAGACCGAGTTCACTGTTGGTGGATACTGAATGGACTCTCAAACTCTTCACATTCGCCTGTACCTGTGTTTACGTTTTTTGCTGCTGTTTATCTGTTACTTATCTATGTTACTTAATTCTGTGATCTGCCTATGTTGCTCACAAGACAAAGCTGTTCACTGTGCCTCGGTACATGTGACAATAAATTCAATTCAATTCAATGTTTGAGCGTTAATGCTGTAAGTATAGTACAACAGTGATGTGCATACCCGTGCAGTGCATTTCTATTTAATGTGCGTTTTTAGATTGATTTGAGGGGGTGTGTTGATATTTTTACATAGATTTTGAGGGGTATTGATGTCATGATGCGTTGCTTGGTCAGGGTTTACTGTGGTTATGCATACTGTTGGTTATTTGGAATTTTTGATTAGCTGGCACACTCCTGATCCCAATGCTGCTAGCTAATGAAAGGTTTGCTCTTCACCTATGAGAAGAATGCATTATCTGTGGGAATTAAGAATGGTATAAAACTAAAGGAAAGGTTTACAATGCTGCAAATCTCTGTGGTGGTCCAAACGTTTGGGGAAATTTTAGAAACAAATGAGGACTCAAGAAGTGTTGGTGTGTGCAAGAAATATAAAACAGACGGTATAGGCCTCTACAAATGGAAAAGAGTAGCTAAAGTTAGTCCCTTTAGAAGGAAAGACTGGGGAACTAATAATGGGAAACAAGGAAATGGCAAAGACTTTAAGCAATTGCTTTGTGTCTATCTTCATAATTGAAGAGACAGACATCCCAAAAATAGTAGAAATACATTAGCCAAAGCAAGGGAGCAATTTAAGGCAATTACAATGCCCAGACAAAAAGTACATGGAAAACAAATGGATCTTAACAATAGGAACAAAAGATGATGGGATAATTGTTATTTTGCTCCTTTTCTATGCAACAAACTGTACTTAAAGAAATATTTAAAAACTCTTCCGTTATGACTTTCATTAATACAATTAGAAACATTAGCTTTCTGTTACGCTTAAATCTGAAGACCACAAATATTTTTTCATGCAAGTCCCCAAGCACAGCAAAGCACTCTCACTCACAAGTGCACAGGAACAGATGAATCAAGACCATAGGTCAGAAGTAAGCTATTCAACCTATTGAGACTGCTCTGCTTTGCAATGATCATCCTCAACTCCACTTTCCTACCTTTTCCTCATAACCCTTGATTCCCTTACTCATTAAAAATGTATCCGTCTCAATATATTTAAAATCCCTGACTTGCCAGTTCTCTGTGATAAAGAACTCTGACAACCCTCAGAGAAGAATTTCCTTATCTTTGTCTTAAATGTGTGACCACTTTTTTCTGAGACAATGCCCTTGGTCATTAACACTTCCATAAGGATGAAACTGCTTTTCTGCATCTAACCTGGTAAGTACCCAAAGAATTCTGTCTGTTTCAATAAGGCTTCTTCTCATTCTTCCAATGAACACACGTGTAATCCGCTAAATCTTTCCTCATGTGGCACTCCCTCCATATCTGGTGTCAGCCTAGTGAACTGTCTCTGGATTGCCACTGATGCCAGTGAATATAGATAAGGAGCAAAACTGTTCACACCTGTGGTCTAGCTAGTGTTTTGAACAATTTTAGCAAAGCCTCCCTACTGAATTTAAATTATGAACTTAAGTTATTAATGATTAAAAACATCCTCCTCCTCCTGTGCTGTAACCTTTCCATGATTCAATTCTGTTCTTTCTTCTTGGTTCCCAGTTCTTTGTAATTGTGTGTGAAATTGGCCTTCCATGCATAGATAATGCTTGCTCATCACAAGAAATAGCAAGTGAGGTCTTTTAACATTGGAATCTGTTCTACTGCAGCTATAACATGGTTCTGGCTGACCAGGCAAGTCTTCTGCTTCTCTAGTCTACCATATATACATCAGAAGACTTTTTAAAAATTGGCAATCCACTTGTTGGTGAAGTTAGGACACACTCCTGAAAACAAAAATCCATTGACAATTACTGTGTTCTGTGACTCAACCAAATTTGTGTCCACATTGCTACTGTCCCTTTTATACTGTAACCCATAACTTTACTCACAATTCTGCAGTGTAATACTGAACAAATGTCTTCTGGAAATCCATGCATGGTGCATTACCCTCACTAGTCCTTTCTATTTCTGCTTCATAAAGTTCCAGCAAGTTAGTTAAATATGGTCTCCCCTCTAGAAATACTAAACAACCTAACATCTTCAATGTGACTATTATTTCTAACCTGAATAATTGTTTCTAGGAACTTTTCCATCACTGAAGTTAAACTGAATAGCATGTCATTGCTGTGATTATTACTACAGGCTCTCTCAAACAAGGTCATAATGTTTGCAATTCTCCAGTCTTTTGGCAGCACCTCCAAGGCCAGTGAAGACTGAAAGATTATGGACAGTGTAGAACTCCAAAAAGACGTGGACAGGGTGGAGTAGGCAGATATGTGCAGATGAGGTTCAATGCAGATCAGTGTGAAGTGATGCACTTTAGTCAAAAGAACATTGAAAGCCAATGTACAAAAGGGGTATGATTCTAAAGTGGGTGCAAGTGCGGAGGGACCTGGGTCTATACATGCACAGATCATTGTAGTGGAGTGTGTAGTTACTGAAACATCGTGTCCTCAGCTTTATTAATGGGAGCATAGCATACAAGAGCAAGGAGGTGATGAACTTGTGTAAGACACTTGTGCTATTACCACATTGTAAGAAAATTGTCAATATATTGGAGAGAGTGCAGAAGTAATTCACAAGAATGGTTCTGGAAATGAGAAGCTTCAGTTATGAGGATAGATTCAAGGAGTTTGGACTGTTCTTGGAGGGAAGCTGAGAGGGGATTTGACAGGCTTTCAAGACTGGATACAGTAGGTAGGGAGAAGCTGTTTATCTCAAAAGGAATAAGGATGATTTAGTGATGTGCAACTACAGCAAGGGTGATGTGAGAAAATACTTTTTCACATTAAATCGTTAGGGTGTGGAATGTACTATCTGGAAATGTGGAGGAGGGTAGTGGTAGGTTATTATTACTGTGCTGTGGTATAGGGAAGAAGCAAAAGATTGGAGCCACATAATGATTGTTTGATAAGCCAGTGCAGGCAGGATGGACCAAGTGGCTGCCTTCTGAGCCGTAACAGTTCCAAGATTGTGATAAGAACTGAAGTTTGACCTTATGTTTACGTAAGTCACATGTCACCGAACAATTAATGGAAAAGCACAGCAGGTCAGGCATCATCCAAGGAGCAGGAAAATCGATGTTTCGGGCAAAATTCCTTTGCAAAACTAACTGAACAATTAATGCCTTTTGAATACCCTTCTGTCACAATTTATCCACTTCATCTCCAAAAGAGTAACCCATCAACTCAAGCAGGTTATATAAAGGAAATGTTTGGTTTAAATTTCAAGCAAAATCAGAAAACGCTGAAAACTCTCCCATGTCAAATCAGGTAGCATTTGCAACCATCTCTGATGCAGCTCCTTCTTTAGAATCTTTAATTGAGAACAATGTCTGAAATATATTAGCTGAACTTTACAGGGAAAGAGCAGTGTCTTCACCCCACTGTATAACAGTCAAAGAAAACCCACCATGCTAGGTCAGTTCAGCCATTAAAGGCTGTCAGGGTGTTAATTAGTTCAAAGCAAGTTGAGGCTTCTGCTCTCCTCTGGGATGAAGCGTCACATCTGAGAACTGCTGGCCAATCTGATCCCATCAGTGCCACTGGGAGAGGTGTCCAATGATGGGACTGCATACAGCAGTAATTGTCTACAGCAAAGGTGGTGATGGTGGGAAAGGAGTGCAATATTACTGGAGTCAGGCTGGCAAGTGAGTAAATAGAGAAGCTTACTGAGTAGGACGACTGGAGAACAGAAGGGTAGGATAACATTGAAGTGCCTCCCCCTTGCGCATCCACCAACCTGAGCAATGAATGCTGCTAGGCTGTGTACTTAGCATGGGTCTCTTCCACTGTGAGCTAACTCCCAACACTGGCAGAGGGAGACCCTTAAGCAACCAATGAAGAATCTCGGTTGTGAAAATTGCAACAATGGGAGGTGGGTAGGTGCAGAATCATTGTCCAAAAGGCCACATTCAATTTTGCAATGACATTCTTGCCCAGCTAAAAGTTTCCTCCCATTTATAGAGCATAGATATTTAGGGCACAAAAAGAGGCCATTCAGATCTTTGTGCCTATTCCAGCCAATAAAAATGTCTATACAGATCCCCTTCTCCAGTTCTTGACCTAGAGGCTATGTCAACATAACTGAATACAGTCCTGCTTATAACGTGGTAGTTACGTTGTTGTGCAATCCTGTGTTATAAGAAAATCGCATAATGACTGCACCATTTAAACTAATGGGGCTGGCATTATGTTATAACCAAATGTACGCTTTGGAAACAGTGTCCCCAATTTACCAATCACGTTATAGTGAATTTGTGTTAACGAAATGCACATTATAGCAGAACGACCTGCTCAAATACTGCTTAAATGTTACAAGAGATTATGACCAAACCACAGTTTAAAGCAATGAGATCCAGACTCACCCCTACTTTCTGGGTGAAAAGATTTCCCCACAACATTCCTCTTCGCCTTCTACCCCTTAAATCTGCCCCTGATTACTATTCCTTTTGCTAATGGAATAAGTACTCTCTCTTACCTCCCTCTCATAATCTTAAACACCTCCATCAGGACTCCTCTGAACCTTTGCTGCTCTAGAGAAAACATTCCCAGGCAATCTAATCTTCCCTCATAGGTAAGGCAATATTCTCTTAAATCTCTACGTTCTCTCTAGTGTAATCACATTATTCTTATAATGTGGTGACCAGAACAGCATGCAGTACTCCAGTTTTGGACTAACCAGCATTTTATACTGTTTCAGTTATTATATTTTAGCCTTGGCTAATAAAGTCGGATATCACAAATGTCTTCTTATCCTATTTATTTATCTGCCTTGTTACCTTCAGGAATCTGTGGATATGTGCACCAAAGTCCCTCAGATCTCCATTTCAGGGAGATCTTCCCATTACTTTCCAGGGTCCTGCCTTTCATAGTGTAATCCTTTACCTTTTAACATTCTCCAAGTGCATTACCTCACACTTCTCCAGGATAAATTCCAGTCAACAATGCAGAAGAGGCCCTTCAGCCCATGAGTCTTTACTACCAAACTACACTGAATCTACACTCGTTCCACTTTCCAGCACTTAGTCCTCAGCTTTGTGTGTTTTTTTTTCTGTTCAGATTTGATGCACTGTTGTGATTTGAGATGATTATCTTAACCCCAAGGCAACATTCCAGTGTCCTGTAATTCCTTAGGCTGATATCAGTTATTTGCTACTCAGGGCTAATTGAGTTCAAAAGGTGGTATAGCAAATTAGCACAGCAGAGTTCAAAAACATTCCTTTACCATTGCATTACAATGCCTAACAATCCAAATGTGGAACACCCACTGGATCCGCCTTGTCTAATCTACTAGCAACATCCTCAAATTTTTCAACAGGTTTGTCAAACATGATTTCCTTTTCATAAATTCATGTTGACTCTGTTCACTCAATTATTATCTAAATTATCATGTCTCTTCCAAAAATTGTATTTTCTCTAGCATTGACTTCAGGTGAACAAGTTTGTTATTTTCCCAATTCTGTAACCCATATTGCCACAAAAGTCTGCCTGTTAATCATTCACCCCAATTAATGAGCGAACAGGAACAATAGTTAGTTGCAATAGGAAATCTTGCCCTTAAAATGTATAAACTAGTTTCAAAAATGCATACTGCAATTTCCAGATGATAGTAATTAGTTAAATCTCATTTGGTATCAGGATAGAGCTATTCAGATTTCAACTTACATTGCATTAAATCAAACTTTTTCTGTCGTCCAAGCAGTAGCCTTAGATTTGTGATGCACCTGTTCACATCCAGCAACATTATTATATAATGTTATTGTGCTACCCAATATATACTTCAAGGAAATCTTTTGAGCTTGTCAGAAATAAAGCAGAGTTATGGATGAAAACAAAGGCCAGATAGGCATGGGATATCCACAAATCAAGATTGTTTAATGGGTTGCTTAGTTATCAAGGACTTGTTAAACATTTTGTGAAGTATCCTACTATTTGTTTATGAAGTGGCACGTTTTTCACAAATAATATGTATGCAACATGGAGCAAGTGTAGAAAGATAATTTTCCAAACCAGTTGGAAAGGTACTATTGGCAATAAAGATTGTAAAATTCATTCTTGTATTCATCGCTTTGAACATACAATTTAGAAATCAGTTTTAAATGTTGTTCCCATTCTACTATGGGAGATAGTATTATTATTGGACTGCTAATCCAGCGACCCAAGTAATGTTCTGAGGATCTAGGTTTGAATCCCAGCATGGCAGATGGTAGAATTTGAATCCAATAAAAATCTGGAATTAAGAATCTAATGATGACCACAAAACCATTGTTGATAGTTGGAAAAACCAATCTGGTTCACCAATGCATTTTAGGGACGGAAACTGCCAACCTTACCTGGTCTGGCCTACATGTGACTCCAGACCCACAGGATGAGGTTGTTTCTTAGATGGCCTTTGGCTAGCCACATCCTCATTATGTGAATAAGTTAATAAAATCTTTAAAAATCATGTGGAAAATTGGCTTCGTTTCCCCATATTGCAAAATGCCTATATTTCAAAAAGTATTGTATGTTCAAGGCGATGAAAAAGAGTACAAATTTTACAATCTTTACTTACAATCTTTATTTACAAAACCACCCATTAAGCAATCTTGATTTGTAGATACCCCATGCCTGTCCTGTCTTAGTTTGCATCCATAATTCTGCTTTATTTCTGATAAAAACAAAACATTTTCATTAAAAAGATATTGGGTAGCATATCAACATGATATGACAATGTTGCTGGATGTAAACAGATATATCACAAATCTGACGCTCTTTGGGACACCCCAAGGACATGAAAAGGCAAGTTTCTTTTTTGTTTGATTGACAATCTTGAATGGAAAGATTATTCAGTGGTAAATATTTTGTGGTTGTGGCTTACTTTCAGCATTTTGGGAAAGTTTGTCATTATTTACACGCATACTTCAAGCATCCGACATTATTCTTGTTTTTCTTTTGCTCTTTCACTGGATACAGACTTAACTGGCTAGGTCAATATTTTTCATCCATATTTAATTGTCCTTGTGGGTGATGGCCAGACCCACAGTCCTGTTAGGGACGGAGTTCCAGGATTGTGACCGGGCAGCAGTGAAGATATTGTTTAAATGAGGTTGATGTGTCACTTAAAGAGAGGTGCTTGCAAGTGGTGGTGCTGTCTTTGGACCTGCTGTCTTTGTCCTTTTAGCTTTTTAAGGTTCTGTCAGAAGAACTTTGAGAAGTTGCTATAGTGCATCTTAAATATGCGCACTATTGCTACTGAGAGTCAATAGTGGAGGGAATGAATGTTTAAAGTCCTGAGCAAGATGCCAATCACACGATCTGGCTTGTCCTGGATGGTATCAAACATCTTGGATGTTCTTAACACTGCATTCATCCTGGCAAGTAGAGAGTGTTCATGCCCCTGACGTACTCTGGGAGTCAGGAGGTGAATTACTCACTGCAAAATCTACCATGGGGCAGAGATTCTCATGATCCACTCTGTTTATGCCTCTCATAGTTTTACATACCTCAGTCAGATCCTCCCTCAGCCTTCTCTGCTCTAAGGAAAAGAAGCCCAACCTATCCAATCTCTCTTCATAACTGAGAGTTTCTGTCCTCAGTCAATATTTTGGAGAGTCTCTTCTGCACCATCTCCATTGCAGTCATATCCTTCCAATAGCGTGGTGACCAGAACTGCACACATATTCCATCTGTGGCCTGATCACATTTTATAAAGTTTTCACAAGACTTCTTTGCTCCTGTATTCTACACCCTGGCTAACAAAGGCAAGTACCCTGTATTTCTTCTTCACCATCTTGTCTACCTGTGTTGACAGCATCAAGGATCTATGGGCTCATACACATAGGTCCTTCTGTTTCTCAGTACTCCCCAGGAACCTACTATACCTGGTATAAATTCTTCCTTTATTAGACCTCCCAAAATGCATCACCTCACACTTATTGGGATTAAATTCCAGCTGCTGTTGGTTCTGTCCAAACTTACCAGCTGATTGATATCAGACTGTAGCCTGAGACTATCCTCCATACTATCAACAACACCACCAATTTCTATTTCATCTGCGAACTTACTAATTACATCTTCTACATTCACATCCAAGATATTTATGTACATTACAGACAGCAAGGGTCCCAGTAGTGCACTGTACCACTAACCAGTGTTACATTGCGGTTTTCAGGCTTCCAATCCCAAAAACTACCCTCCTACATCACCCTTTGCCTCCTATTTGTAAGCCAATTTTGGATCCACTTTTTCCAATTTGCCTTGGATTCCATAGGCTTTCGACCAGTCTTCCATGTCAAAGGCCATACTGAAATCCATATGAACCATGTCAACTGCACTGCCCTTATTAAAATATTTAGTCACCTTAAATATACTTAAGTCCTCTAGGACTTAGCCAGCTTGATCATTAGTGATGCTACCTAGTCACCTAGTGATGGTCTTTGAGGCCCTCAGTGTTTTTTTCAATTGCTGTTCAACATGAAGAAGAACTGATTTAGAGAGGCAATGGGTTGAAATCAGCAGCAGTTTTCCTTATCTATCTTTGGCCTGATGTCATAGGCCTCATGGAGTCTCGAGTAATTGTTGAGGACTCCTTCCTAACTACATTCCTGTAGCCTAAGGGCTATGGAATAGCCTATAGAAGGGAGTTTTATGAGCCACAAGTCAATAGCACACAAATTTCAAAATCAACCCTTTGCACTTGCTGCCTGCCTAGTTGGTACTATGGAAAATAAAGAACATGAATGCATGGGAAGGGTTAAAGCATGAAGACCACGAACAAACTGTGTTCTGTGGAAGGCAGGATGGGATAACCATAGTGGAACATTCTTACACTAATTAGCAGAGTAAGGTTAAGGCTGAAAGGTCACTGTGGCAAGATGAGATAACACAAGTAATAAAGTAAGTTTCTCTGTTAAGTGTTATTATGACAGGATTGGGACCGTAAATATTTAGGACGCGACATTAAAATATCTAATTAATAGTAGAGTCAGCTTGAGACAGGAGACTATTGTAACAGATGGAATAGCTAAATATCTATCATGATAGGTTAATCTGCAATTGAAGATCTCTGTAGCACAGTTAGCAATAAATATCTCACCGTGACATTAGAATAACATTAAGTAGAATGTACAACTAAAGAGATAATGGGAACTACCATCACTGGTTTATTGTGTAGCTAGAGTGAGGTACTTTGATTAATATAGTTGGACATGCTGATAAGCTAACAGAAACATGGTTACAAAAATCCATGGACCCTGAGGTTCGTGGGCATTCGAGAATCAGCTTTCTCAGTGTCACGATTTTTTGTTTGCAAATAAAAGACCTACTTCTTGAAGAACTCTCTGCGTCTCCTGGCGGTTCTCTATATTTTCTCCACAACAGTACCTATATCTACAGATAATCCTTGTAGAAAAAATGAAGATTTCTATTGCCTAATGCTGTGGTATTAGGACCATTTTATTTAGGTTTTATGTTATACAGGTGAAGCTGTTCCAAGTAAAGATAAACAAAACATCACTACTTTTATTGCACAACAGTATTACACAGGAGGTTTTATTGACCATTTTCAAAGAATGTGAAGCTACAGAATGCCCAAAATTGTAATGCTTTATTTGTCATAAAGTGCAAGAATCAATACATTCTACATTTTGAAAAACCACAACATTGTAGATTTAAAACCAATACTTTCACCTGCTTTGGGCAGAGCTTGCTCTTAATCACACAGTTCAATTCCTGGAACCAGTCTGAAATTTATAAACAAATCAATTATTCATTCTGTGTTTAGACAAAAAATGTCCCAGCTTTAGAAATAAATGGTTTCATGGAAAATAGAAGCCTGGTGTCCATGAATTGCTGAATACAACTCTGTGAGTGTGAGCAGTCTGGTCTGAGTTTGCCAATTGAATGAAACAATAACTTATTTTGATGAATCTTTCAAAATCTGAACAGATTTTGGCTTTGAACTAGAACAGAGTCTGCTTAATTAAAAATAAATCTTTGCAAAGGTTACTTTGGATATTTAAAATACTTTTACTTTTAAGGCACAATGTAAATACAGTCTATGAAACATTTCAAGCCATTTCCTGCCCTCTATTTCTCAGTGTTGAGTACATTTGCAGTAACATGAAGAATAAACAGAGGCTGCATCTCCTCGGATCCGATATCTCAAACAGCAAGTGTTTAAATAAATTCCCATGATTTTAAATCTACCTAAAATAAATATTTTGATTTAAAAACAAAAACATTCTGGGTCTTTTTTAAATCCTTTTTCATAAGTAACCCAAATCAGTAGAGATGCTGGTTACATGAAAAATCTGAAAATCAGCAGACAGCATGGTGGTGCACACAATTCTCAAGCAGTGCATTATTTCATTTCTGATTGCCACAAAGTTAATGTGTGAACTCTGTGTTCCCACAACAACAGTCCAGCGGGTTTACACTAGGAGGTAATTCTCTGGTGTCAAGTCATATAAATAAAAAGGATTACCGATGTTTCTACAGAAAATCCTAGAACAGCAAGCTTGTACATGCACAATATAATTATGGTAGAACCAATAATCCATTCAGCGATGTACTCAACTGATGGATAAATTAGAATTGATGGTTTCAAGCTTCTGGGCACACAGCACTAACTGAATTGAAACCATTTTGTACTGCACATACTGCTATTTTTCTGTCAGACAAAATACACCACAATCTGTACAAGCTATTTCTATAGACGTCTGCCATTGGAATTCACACTAAACTTCAATTAAATACATCATCCTATCATATAACACAAAGAAAAAAATGGAGCCGCAGCAGAGAATTGGAGACGCCCTCTTGGGTGTATGTAGAATCCAACTGTATAGGGCATGTGCTATAGAGGCAGAGGTCTTCACAAACAGATTAGACAGTTGTCCGGCACCTGGGGAAGATGGGGCCATTGAAGCCCTGCAGTCGGCTTTGCCTGACTAAAATAAACAGAAAAGTCATAAACAATTCATGGTAAAGACCTCAATTGAAAAACTGTACACTGGTAATAAGGAAGATTAAACAAGTGCATCATCTTA
This sequence comes from Chiloscyllium plagiosum, assembly GCF_004010195.1. NCBI lineage: Eukaryota > Metazoa > Chordata > Chondrichthyes > Orectolobiformes > Hemiscylliidae > Chiloscyllium > Chiloscyllium plagiosum. The sequence goes on along the minus strand of NC_057711.1, from coordinate 139,135,471 downwards.
GAATATATAGCTTTAATATACAGTATAATAATACAAAACAGAACCTTCACTGTACTTTAATCAATAGCTTTCTTTAACTTCTAAAGTATTATTGGTCCTGTATTCTAATTTTATCATTTATTTATTATCTTCAACTTTAAGCCTCAACTGTTTGCCACTTGTTCTCCTATATTATGATACAGTATACACTCTAATTTATGACAATTTTGCTAATTAAAGTACTTTGTCCATACAAAATCATCAGATAATTACTCCCTCAACAAATGACTAAAATATATCTGTTGATAATATTTCTCAATACTACATAGTCACAGACATTGTCTACATTGTCCACATCATATATTATTGTTCCTTTAAAAGTATAACTGGGTCTTGATACTGGATGTATGGAAATATACATTACAATTTCCAGAACACGCTAAATTAGAGAACAGAATGGGAGTGTTATGTTTGAGTATGTTTTGGCATGACAACTTTAGAATGCTTTTTAAAAAGGTATACAGGATCCTTTACAAACAGAAAAGATTTCCCAGAACAGGATGATGAAGAAAAGAAATTCTGTTAGATTGATTCCACTGGCAGAAGGCTCAGAACTCAGAGTACATTAATTTAAGGTAATTGGCTAAAAAGTCAGAGGTGACATGAGAAAAAAAAGTTTACACAGTGAGTTGTTTTATTGGGAAATGTACTGTAAGAAAGGAAAGTGGATGCAGAATTAATTTTTTAGAAGGGAACTGAATAAATACTTTAAATGGAAAAGTTTTCAGTGCTACGGGCAAAGGACCAGGCACTCAGATGAATTGGATAGTTGTGTCTGAAGGAGCTGGAACAGACACAATGGGCTAAATTGTCTCCTTTTGTTCTGTCACATTCTAATCTCCTGTGCACCCTCACCAAAGTCTTGGAATTGTTTCTAAAGTGGTTGTGCATAGGATTGGACACAACACTTAAGTTGAGACCTAACCAGTAAACCAGGATTCCACACTATTTTCTTTCAACATTTTGACAGGAACTGTGTAGCAGCTAATGTATTTTCAAAGGTACAATTGTAAAACTTTTAATTTTTTTTCACATTTAATTTTTTAAACATTAAACATCCTCAATGTAAAATCACAAAATATATATTACATCATATAGAAGTGATTCCAAACAATTTTCTATTTCAGGAAAACCTTATGAATTTCATTGCTGACCCATTATTCCTTCAGTTTGATGGCAGCAAATGCAGAATTTTAAACCAGCCACTGGACCTCATTGAAGAACATGTTTTTACTGAGTGTTTCTACAACTTTTTACATAACCAAGACAAACCTAACATCCATTTCATTGCTATCTATGGTCAACGGCTACTTCCTTCCTATATATGTATTTTCTTTGAATTGGAAAGTGCATTTTCTGTATTACCTGCAAAGGAAATGTAAATTTATGCTTAAACTGAGGTTTTGTACATATCAAGGTGAGATATCAGTGGGAGAGAATAGAACATATTTGCAATGAGCTCCAGTAGACTTTCTTCTGGAATTCTTTACTGGAATTCCGAAAAAGTTCCCTGGCTGTCTACATGAGTTTTTCCCATGGTTATGTCTTTAGCTTTGTGAGCGTTTTCATGTGCCATTCTTTTCTTATTTTAAATTGTTGCTTATACATTAACTCTATTGTATATTTAATTCTGGGTACCTAATGTTGATAAACCAGGGCTTGGTGTTTATGAAGTTATGGTTTGTTCCCCTGGGTGCTGGCAAAATACTTGCATTTACACATCTCCATTAAGTTGGAAAGAGTTCAGAAGCAATTTACCAGGATGAGCCAGGAATGGGGGGTTTGAGTTATAAGGAGAGGATGGGAATTTTTTCACTGGGGTGTAGGAGGTTGAGGGGTGACCTTACAGAGCTTCATAAATCATGAGAGGTATTGATAAGGTGAATGGTGGGTGTCTTTTCCGTAGAGTGGGGACTTCAAGGAGGCATATTTTTAAGGTGAGAGGAGAGAGATTTTAAAAAGACATGAGAGGTGATGTTTTTACACAGAGAGTGGTTTGCATGTGGAATGAAATTCCAGAGGAAGTTGTGGATGCTGGGTACAGTTACATAATTTAAAAGACTTTCGGAGAAGTGCATGAATAAAAATGTTTGGAGGGATATGGGCCAAGCACAGGCAGGTGGGATTAGTTTAGTTTGGGATTATGGTCAGCATTGACAAGTTGGACCGAAGGGTCTGTTCCCATGCTGTATGCCTCTAGCTACATTCCAAAATGGATTTAACAACTGGGTTCCAGAGCTCCCAGAAGGGAAAGTAGATGAAAGTAGAAGGCCTGTAATCGGAATGAATCTGTCCAAACCCATGTCATGTTGGTCCACTTCATGACTAAGGCTTTCCCTCTAGCAATCCAGATGGAAGCAGTAAATAGTATCAAAAAATCAATGCCATCCAGTTCCAGCTGAAAACTGTTCCATTCTTTAATATTTTTATAAGTGACTGAGAGTCATTCACTGCAATATAAACATGTTTTTAAGCTGACAGTTAAACAAATGGCATTTTACATCTGATTGAGTGATGTTGAATAATCTTAACATTGTCTATTAGTATTGTGACTCAACTACATGCACAGCTAGTACCCACTGGTCAGTAAATAGAGCATAGAAGGTGAGAAGCTGAGAAATGGGTTAACATCTCAGTGAATGGAGTGCATACCTAATTTGGCATTCTTTCTATTCCACACATTGGAATATTTATTAAAGATAGAAAAGAATGAGATTTGAGCCTCACTTAAAATAGGGATTGGACTAGTGACTTCTTTTTTCAAAATGCTCGTGTGGCCACTCACAAAACATGAGAAATTTCTCATGGACAAAGGTGATTGAATGTTCTTGTTTTGCTTCAGACTTCCATGACGAGAAGCATTAGAAATGAAGAATTCCACTAAAACACAACATTGTGGGGAGTATAGAATCCGAACAGTGTGGAAACAGGCCCTTCAGCTCCACAAGTCCACACCGACCCTCCGAAGAGCAACCCACCCAGACTCATTCCCCTACCCAATATTTACCCGGACTAGTGCACCTAACCTGTACATTCCTGCACACTATTGGCATTTTTTTTAGCATGGCCAATCCACCTAATCTGCACATCTTTGGATTGTGGGAGGAAACCCATGCAGATGTGGGGAGAATGTGTAAATCGAACTTGGTCCCTGGCGCAGTGAGGCAGCAATGCTAACCACTGAGCCACTATGTCACCTCTTTATACAATCCCTACAGTGTGGAAACAGGCCCTTCGGTCTAACAAGTCCATACCAACCTCCCAACTCACCCAGATCCATTCCCCTACCATACATTTGCCCTTGACTAATGCACCTAACCTACACATCCTTGAAACTATGGGCAATTTGGCATGGCCAATCCAGTTAACTTGCACATCTTTGGATTGTGGGAGGGAACTGGAGCACCTGGAGGAAGCCCATACAGACATGGGGAGAATGTGCAAACTCCACACAGACAGTCATCTGAGGATAGAATCGAACTGGGGTCCTTGACACTGTAAGGTTAATGTTTGAGACCCCATCCAGCATGGTTTGCTGGTTTCTTTTGGTGTAGATGTGAAGAGCCAATGAAAATTGATTTTCTTTCAGAACCATTGGAAATCAAGCACTCTGCCTGATCACATGATCTGCCACCATCCTGCAATAATCAATGTTAGAAGTCTGGTCTCTAAACATTAATTTTCAAAATGATGTAAAGCATGAGATTAACACGTTAATAGAGCATTATTTACCAAATGGCACAATCCAGATTTTGAGAGTAGGTTTTTAAATAACTTGTGTGGTAGTCCTACACGAGGCTTAGTGCAAGTTTTCTCCCCCCTCTATTAATTACTGTGCTGCATGTGTGAATTTGCACCCATGTGGTCAATTTACAACTCATTAAAAAGATAACATACTTAGCAAATACAGAAAACAATTTAAAAATTGAGAAAAAGTGAACAGTTGAGATACAAGAAAGCAGTGCTGCTGCATTAGAGACAGAATTGCTGATTAATGCAATCACTTCTTTAAAATTATCCAGAACTATAAAATTAGGAAATAATTGTGTCTGCAAGGAAAGCAGAATAAAAAGCAGTGGAGGAAACAGGAAGGGAATAATACTGCACTCAGAGAAGGGGAAAAGTTGGTGTAGACCCAGCAGAAGGGCAGTGTAAAGCACTGCTGTTTCAATTTAGGAGGGTATGACCAAAAAAATACTATATACTTATATCTCCTCCAGTTCCAAAGCTGAGTATCTAGACCAGGAACCATCTGCTCGATTAATGCGAGCTGCAACAAAAATTAAATCATTGAGAACAACCTGTAAAATATATGATACTGCAGAGAATTTAAGAAACTCATTAAAATGTCGAAATGCATAATTTCATTCTTTTAAAGTTTGCAATAGCTAACTGCGTCAGAATGGTCTGGCTTCTTTTGATAAAAATAACCGCCCTTTCCCCAAAAAGCTGCCAACTTTTTCGTTTGAAGTTTTCCAGGAACGGAGGACTCGTATTGTGTAATGGAAATATTTGAATCAATCAGTGACACCTTGCATTTATATATATCTCTTTAACATGGCAAATACCACAAAGAGTGAGGGCTGACTGGAGCGATTATTATGGAGGAGCTACAAAATGGAATCTCAGACTTGTTTTGCCTAGGTGTTTTTGCCACCTAGATATCGCCCAATCTTTAACAAAATTAATTGCAGATCATTTTCTCCAGCTGTTAAATCTTTTATTAAAATATTTTGTTTCCACAGCTGACTACTCTAAGCATTCTGACTCAAACTAAATTCATAATTGAAAAATTGCTGTTTATATTACTTTGATCAAGTAAGTTTTGAAATTAGTAGAAATGGTTTAGTGAAAACATTTCTCTCCAAGGTGTGCAACTTTGAAATTTCCACTTGTGGTATGAGATTAATGATAATCTTCACGTTGTGTTTCATATAGCCAACATGCACTTATATTGTATTAATGCATTCTTCCAGCTGCAGAAGACATCTAGCAGTGAATGTTTCACAATACTATTCCAATGAAATGTACTAAGACCCACAAGTAAACCAAAAGGATGAGTTGTAGACATGATCCTAAGATGACTGTTTGAGCTGTACCACCATCTGATATTGTAATGAATGAAACATTCTCACGTGACATGTTAAATGAAAATTCTCTTTGGTATGCACAAAACACATTTAATTTCTTCTAGAGTTCTTTTCAGTAATTTTTTGCTTCAGCTTTCAGCTGATGTGGATTTACTCTATGAAACTCCTTTTCTGTTCTAATTTCGGTCTTCTAGCTTTTAAACACCTTCTCAACTCCACCTGTTCATGTATACTTTTGGTTGACTCTCTCGTCTTCCCAATTAAGTTTGGTGTTCATTTCTTTCCTGAACAATGGCTCTCTATGACTCGAGGTATGTGTCAGCTGCTGCTGTTTGAATATTCCCTGTGTCAAATACTGATCATGTTTGAGGAGACAAGCTGAAGACTCCCAGACAGTTACCAAGAGTTCTGACAGTTTGTTTTTACAGTAACTCTCATTCTGATTTTTCGCTCCCTTTCTTGTCTCTCCTCTTCTCAGTAATTCCCACTGCAGTGCAGTCAGGATTTGGAATTCACCAAGAGAGGAACCCTTGGTGAAAATCTGCACTCCAAAAACTTTCAAACTTTGTCACCAAGATGGCTACTGGCATCAATCACATGGTTAACTATTATAAATCTTAGTTGAACAGCAACAGGGTCAGTTCTATTGTTAAAAAGCTGAGATACTTTTCAGTGTCTTAACAATGCTATATTAATAAGTTTTTAAAATGTACAAATGACAATTTACTTTGAGAGAATCTGGATCATTAAAATAACAGATTAATTTCAATTTTTCACAGTAAAAATATACAGGTTTAACAATTTGTATTTTTACTGTGAAAATCGAAATTAATCTATTACTTACAAATTGTTAAACCTATACATTTTTAAAACTTTTTATTAAGGAAATATTAAATCTAATATTTACTCCAGTTGACAAATGACTCTCATTATTCTAAAATTCTTTGATACTTTACATTATTATATTGTATGATCCAGACACTAAAATGCATAATAATTTATAAATCTTTTAATGAAAATTAAATACAAAATGTATTTTGAATATTTCTGAGAAATCAGAATGTAACAATGGCAGTCTCCTTACCAAGATCATTGTTGCTCATCACTGCATTGGAGGCCCGAAGCCTTGGACCTTGCTGGGTAAAATGATAGCCAAACTTCAATAGGGTTGGATTTTGTTCCAACATATTTGCAATTTCCATTTCCACTTTATTACCCAGCTGCTGACACTGTCAATAAAGGAAAGAAATACATCATAAATGAGAAAAAAACTTGCATTGTTATAACACCTTCAATGTAGGAAAAGCTCAACAGGACCATAACAGACAATTAGTGCCAGCAGTCACAAAACCATTCCCCTAAATAAGCAACAGGACAGTGTACAGTTTGGGAGTGTTCAATGAAAGAATCCCCACTTCCCATGAGGTTCAGACTGGTTTTCATAACAAGGGAAATCTGGGTCGAGAACATAGAACATTACAGTGCAGTACAGGCCCTTGTCGAACGCCTTACTGAAGTCCATATAGATCACATCTACCGCTTTGCCCTCATCAATCCTCTTTGTTACTTCCTCAAAAAACTCAATCAAGTAGGCACCACATCAACCGCTTTACCCCCATTCATTTGTTTGGTCACCTTCTCAACGAACTCAATAAGGTTTGTGAGGCATGACCTACCCTTCACAAAACCGCGTTGACTATCCCTAATCAAATTATTCCTTTCCAGATTATTATAAATCCTATCTCTTATAATCTTTTCCAATATTTTACCCACAACCGAAGTAAGGCTCACTGATCTATAATTACCAGGTTGTCTCTACTCCACTTCTTGAACAATGGAACAACATTTGCTATCCTTCAGTCTTCTGGCACTATTCCTGTTGACAATGATGACATACAGATCAAAGCCAAAGGCTCTACAATCTCCTCCCTAGCTTCCCACAGAATCCCAGGATAAATCCCATCCATCCCAGGGGACTAATCTATAGATTTATCTACACTTTCCAGAATTGCTAACACCTCCTCCTTATGAACCTCAATCCCTTCTAGACTAATAGCCTGTATCTCAGAATTCTCGTCGATAACATTGTCTTTTTCCTAAGTGAATACTGATGAAAAATATTCATTTAGTGCCTTTCCTATCTCTTCAGACTCCATGCACAACTTTCCACTACTGTCTTTGATAGGCCCTAATCTTAGTCTAGTCATTCTTTTATTTCTGACATACCTATAGAAAGTTTTAGGGTTTTCCTTGATCCTACCTGCCAAAGATTTCTCATGTCCCCTCTTGGCTCTTCTTAGCTCTCTCTTTAGTTCCTTCCTGGCTAACTTGTAACAATCAAGTGCTCTAACTGAGCCTTCACGTCTCATCTTTACATAAACCTCCTTCTTCTTCTTGACAAGAGCTTCAACCTCTTTCATAAACCACGTTTCCTCGCTCAACCACTTCTTCCCTGTCTGATAGGTACATACTTACCAAGGACACGCAGTAGCTGTTCCTTGAACAAGCTCAACATTTCAATTGTGCCCATTCCCTGCAGTTCTCCTTCCCCATCCTTTGCATCCTAAATCTTGCCTAATCGCATCATAATTGCCTTTCCCCCAGCAATAACTCTTGCCCTGCGGTATATACCTATCCCTTTCCATCGCTAAAGTAAACTTAACTGAATTGTGGTCACTATCACTAAAGGGCTCACTTACCTCCAAATCTAACACCTGGCCCGGTTCATTACCCACTACCAAATCCAAATCTAAACGTTTCTGAAGCTATACTACAACAGGAGAATATTCATCTTACCTGATTGTCAATTTTAAGTTCAAGCAATGTGTTATTGTACTGGAGAGCTTTCACTAGAGCCAGGATTCCATTGCCAGTGATAAAATTGGACTCCACATTCAAACTTTTCAATGTTTTGTTAACTCGCAGCATTTCTGCAAACGCCTTGAAAAGGAGCAAAGCGCACACAAAAATATCAAGGAATGAGATAGTTGAATAAGAAAACATGAAAGAAAATCTCCTGTTCACATACATGGTTCGTTTCTTTGAATAGAGCTGTTAGAATGAACATTTCTATGCTTTTTTTAGAACTGGTCTTTAATCAATGTCAGCTATTAGATACATTGTTTACATCTTATCTGACACTGAAAAGAATTATTATAGAAGTTGTTCATTGTGAGCACGAGCTTTGTTGCTTTAATATCAATGCACTAACATATAAAATTCTGATGATATATCGGTTGGAGAGGAATTCCTAAAGATGTTCTCTTTGGAGAGTTCTCAGTGATACTTTGGTTGGAGAGCAGTTTCCAACAACATTCTGGTGGATAAGAGTTCCCAGTGAAATAGCCACTTGAGCAAGTTTAGATTAATTATGGATGGATCTATTAAAGGACAATAGTAGCATGGGTACAAAGTTGATTGTCCAGGAAACAGAGAGTAATGGTAAATAACTGTTCTTCGGGTAAATGGAAGAGAAAGGAACACAGGACTTTAGAGCAGGAGCCAGTCAATTGGTCTTTCAGCCTTGTGCCACCTTTCAAAAAGATCATGGTGATCTTGACATAGTCTCAGCTCCACTTTCATGTCTGTATCCTAAAACCCTTGACTCATTTGTCCATCAAAAATATATTTAACTTCACCTTTAAATACCCAGCCTCCACCAACTGCTGGGGAAGAGAGTTTCACACACCATAGAACTTCTGAGAAAAATAAATTCTCCTAATCTCTTACTTCAAAGCAAGACATCTTATTCTTTAACACTGAAGCCTAGTTTTAGTCTCCCACTATTTACAGAGGGGTTTCCTAAGAGTTGGTAGTAGAACCATAGCCATTATTGACCTGAACCTGGGTATATAAGGCAAGTTCCAAGATTTGCAAATACAACAAAGCTTTGAAGTACTGAGAGCTGTGAGAGATTTTAAAAGGACGTGGGCAAATTAGTTGAATGAGTGACTTGTGGCAGATGAAATTTAATGCAATGAAGTGTGAAGTTATACACTTGGTTAGGAAAAGCGAGGGGAGACAAAATAGATACCTTAGGGAATACAGGAACAGAGAGACCAAAGTGATTATGTGTACTAACTGATGAGCTCAAGTTATAGAAGGTTGAAAAATGAGATCCTCAATTATAAATAGAGATATAGAGAAATAAAGCAAAGCTTTGAGAAACAACCTCTATAAAACACTGAATAGACCAGAACTAGAGGGCATAGGTTTAGGGTGAGAGGGGAAAGATATAAAAGAGACCTAAGGAGCAACTTTTCACGCAGAGGGTGGTGCATGTATGGAATGAGCTGCCAGAGGAAGTGGTGGAGGCTGGTACAATAATACATTTAAAAGGCATCTGGATGGGTATACAAATAGGAAGGGTTTGGAGGGATATGGGCTGGGTGCTGGCAAATGGGAATGGATTAATTTGGGATAGCTGGTTGACATGGTCAAGTTGGACCGAAGGGTCTGTTTCCGTGATGCACATCTCTATGACTCTATGACATGTCAACTAGAGTATTGTTCCAATTCTGGACATTGAAGGAAGGAGATCAAAATTAGAGAAAGGGAGCAGAAAGGATTCATGGGAATATAGCCAGGAATAAAAAACCTCAAGATTGGAAAAATTGGGCTTGTTCTCCTTGAAGAAGGAAAGGCAAGGACTGATTAAGGATAGGCAACATGGCTTTGTGCGTGGGAAATCAAGCCTCACAAACTGGATTGAGTTTTTTGAAGGAGTAACAAAGAGGATTGATGAGGGCAGAGCGGTAGACGCGATCTATATGGACTTCAGTAAGGCATTCGACAAGGTTCCCCATGGGAGACTGGTTAGCAAGGTTAGAGCTCATGGAATACAGGGAGAACTGGCCATTTGGATACAGAACTGGCTCAAAGGTAGAAAACAGAGACTGGTGGTGGAGGGTTGTTTTTCAGACTGGAGGCCTGTGACCAGTGGAGTGCCACAAGGATTGGTGCTGGGTCCTCTACTTTTTGCCATTTACGTAAATGATTTGGATGCGAGCGTTAAAGGTACAGTTAGTAAGTTTGCAGATGACACTAAAATTGGAGGTGTAGTGGACAGCGAAAGGGGTTACCTCGGATTACAACATGATCTTGACCAGATGGGCCAATGGGCTGAGAAGTGGCAGATGGAGTTTAATTCAGATAAATGCGAGGTGCTGCATTTTGGGAAAACAAATCAGACCAGGACTTATACACTTAATGGTAAGGTCCTATGGAGTGTTGCTGAACAAAGAGATCTTGGAGTGTAGGTTCATAGCTCCTTGAAAGTGGAGTCGCAGGTAGATACGATAGTGAAGAAGGCGTTTGGTGTGCTTTCCTTTATTGGTCAGAGTATTGAGTACAGGAGTTGGGAGGTCATGTTTCGGCTGTACAGGACATTGGTTAGACCACTGTTGGAATATTGCGTGCACTTCTGGTCTCCTTCCTATCGGAAAGATGTTGTGAAACTTGAAAGGGTTCAGAAAAGATTTACAAGGATGTTGCCAGGGTTGGAGGATTTGAGGTATAGGGAGAGGCTGAACAGGCTGGGGCTGTTTTCCCCGGAGCGTCGGAGATTGAGGGGTGACTTTATAGAGGTTTACAAAATTATGAGGGACATGAATAGGATACATGAATAGGCAAAGTCTTTTCCCTGGGGTCAGGGAGTCCAGAACTAGAGGGCATAGTTTTATGGTGAGAGGGGAAAGATATAAAAGAGACCTAAGGGGCAACCTTTCACGCAGAGGGTGGTACATGTATGGAATGAGCTGCCAGAGGAAGTGGTGGAGGCTGGTACAATTGCAACATTTAAGAGGCATTTGGATGGGTATATGAATAGGAAGGGTTTGGAGGGATATGGGTCGGGTGCTAGCAGTTGGGACTAGATTGGGTTGGGATATCTGGTCGGCATGGACGGGTTGGACCGAAGTGTCTGTTTCCATGCTGTACATCTCTATGACTCTATGATCCTATGACTCCTGTTCAGCAAATCGTATTCAGCAGTTCAAAATCGTTAGGGGACTACAAAATGTTGGTAGACAGAAATTATTCTCATTGACATAAGGATTCAGAACCAGAGGACACAGATTTAAGGTGTGAGCAATAAAACTAAAGATGACATACAGAAAAACCCTTCTGCACAGTGGAATGAATCTGAAATTCACTGCTTTAAAATTGCTGGAGGCAGATTGAAAAGAGAATTGGACAGGTGCCTGAAGAGAAAAATATTGCAGAGCTATGGGGAAAGGGTTGGAGAGTAAAACTAGCTCAAGTGCTCTTGCAGAGAGCCCTCCATCTGTGCTGTAACCATTCACTGATTCTGCAGTACTACAGAAATTCTGAATTTATCCTAGCTGGGGAGAAATTCCCAATAATACACTGGCTATTTTCTGTAACTATCACTTCTTGTCCCCACTCACTCGTCATTTTTCAGCAAATTCACCATACTTTAAGTAATCCTTTCACGCACACTTTATTGACGCAGCTTTATTTCCACTAACTCATTTATTATTGGGGTCAAAAAGTGTGGCGCTGGAAAAGCACAGCAGGTCAAGCAGCATCCAAGGAGCAGTGAATCTGAGGAGCAGGAGAGTCGATGTTTCGAGCATAAGCCCTTCATGGAGCTTCTGCTGCCCCTCAGATACTGTCTGACCTGCTGTACTTTTCCAGCGCCACATATTTTGACTCTGACCTCCAGCAGGTGCAGTCCTCACTTTCTCCTCCTCATTTATTATTTGTCCTGTCTTTCAGCGTACTGTCTTATTTTGAAAGTTCCTTAGCTGTGCTTTATTTTTCTCACTTATTCTTATGAAAATAGTGATGATACAAAGTTGACGATGCAAGTTGACAACATTGTGGACAGTGTCGACGATAGCATAAAATTACAAAGGGATATACATATATATATAGACTAGCTGAATGGACAAAACTGTGGCAGATGGAGTTCAATGTTACCAAGTGTGAGGATATCCATTTTGGACTAAAAGGAGTGTATCAGTGTACTTTCTAGGTGTCCAAGGAGACTTAGGTGTTCAGTAGATCTTTAAAATGTCACTACAGATGCAGAAAAGAATCAAGAAAACAAATGGAATGCTGGGTTTTATACCTAGAGGATTGGAGTACAAGGATAGTATATAGGAGGTTAGTGAGCAAAATTAGGGTGCATGGTATTGGGTGCAACGTGCTAACTTGGGTTGAAAGTTGGTTGGCTGACAGGAAACAAAGAGTAGTGATAAACGGCTCCATTTCGGAATGGCAGGCAGTGACCAGTGGGGTACCGCAGGGATCAGTGCTGGGACCGCAGCTTTTTACAGTATATATTAATGATATAGAAGATGGTATTAGTAATAACATTAGCAAATTTGCTGATGATACTAAACCAGTAATGCAGATAATGAAGGTAAGCATGCAGGTACAGCAGGTAGTGAAGAAGGCTAATAGCATGCTGGCCTTCATAACAAGAGGGATTGAGTATAGAAGCAAAGAGGTTCTTCTGCAGCTGTACAGGGCCCTGGTGAGACCACACCTGGAGTATTGTGTGCAGTTCTGGTCTCCAAGTTTGAGGAAAGACATTCTGGCTATTGAGGGAGTGCAGGGTAGATTCACGAGGTCAATTCCTGGAATGGCGGGACTACCTTACACTGAAAGACTGGAGCGACTGGGCTTGTATACTCTTGAGTTTAAAAGACTGAGAGGGGATCTGATTGAGACATATAAGATTATTAAGGGATTGGACACTCTGGAGGTAGGAAACATGTTTCCGCTGATGGGTGAGAGCCGAACCAGAAGACTCAGCTTAAAAATACGGGGTAGACCATTTAGGACAGAGATGAGGAGAAACTTCTTCACCCAGAGAGTGGTGGCTGTGTGGAATGCTCTGCCCCAGAGGGCAGTGAAGGCCCAGCCTCTGGATTCATTTAAGAAAGAGTTGGATAGAGCTCTCAAGGATAGTGGAATCAAGGGTTATGGAGATAAGGCAGGAACAGGATACTGATTAGGAATGATCAGCCACGATCATATTGAATGGCGGTGCAGGCTTGAAGGGCTGAATGGCCTACTCCTGCACCTATTGTCTATTGTCTATTGTCTATTGATACGGAAGTTATTCTGCAATTATACAAAACTCTGGTTAGATTCCACTCGGATACCATGAGCTGATATGGGCACCACACTTTAGGAAGGATATATTGGAGGGAATACAATGCAGGTTAGATACAAGAATGATACTTGGACTTCAGAGGTTATGTTATGAGGAGAGATCAAACAAATCAGGCCTGATTTCTCTAGAAATTAGCAAGTTAAAAGGTGATCTGATCAAAATCTTCAAGCAAAGACAGGGTAGATAAAGATAAACTATTTCTATTAGTTGGGGATTCTAGAAATACGGGACATAGTCCGAGAATTAGGGCCAGACTATTCAGGAGAGATGTTAGGAAGCACCTCTGGAGATCCAAGATGGCGGTGACCCAGTAGGTCTGAGTCTGTAGACCTCTGCCCAAGACTTAGGCAAAGTGGAGTACCCACCCTCACCTGACCTGCTAAATTACTTAAAATGATTTTTGCCCAGCACTCTTGACCATTCTGCATCAAACTTTAACAGTTTTGTGCTTTTTAAAATGACCAAGGGCAAAGGCTCTCGCAGTTCGCAGCAGACAGGGACCCCCCACCCGCAGCAACAGAGACGTCCGCGGCCGCCCCGGGGGACTTACCTGCCGAGGGGAGCCTGATCTTGGAGTTCATTAAACTCTGAAAGAAGATTGATGCGTCCATCAAGGAGACCCGGTCCAGGTGGGAGTTGACCTCGGTCATGCTGCAAAAGCATGACCGAGAGATCGAGAAACTTGGGCAGTGTGTCGGAGGGGCGGAACAACGGGCCACGGCCTTGGAGACTGCTGCTGAGTCATCCGTGGGTCAGGTCCGGGCTCTGGAGCAGCGAGTCCGGACCCTGGAGGAACTTATCGATGACCTTGAAAATCGAGGTCGTCGGAAAAATATTCGGTAGCTGGGCCTTCTCGAACGGGATGAGGAAGGCCAGCTTGTGGATTTTCTGGAGCAATGGCTCCCACAGCTGCTGAAATTGGAGTCGGAGCTGGACCGGGTGCAGGTGGAGTGGGTCCACCGAGCTGTTGTGTATGGGCCCAGGTCGAACCAACTCCCCCACCTGGTCCTAGTCCAACTTCAACATTACAGGGAAAAACAAATGTTGCTGGAGGCCTCCAGAGTCTTGGGGAAGGATCCCTATGCCATGATGTACAAGGGCTCCAAGATAATGTTGTTTCAGGACTTCTCTCCGGTTTGGTCCGCAACAGGAAGGCATTTGATGAGACGAAGAAGCGTTTGAGGGACTTAAATATTCAATATTCCATGCGATGTCCAGCAACGCTGCGCTTCAGCCACGGAGGATCTGTATATAACTTCGGGTCACCGGAAAAAGTAAAATAATTCCTGGATGCTCTCAAGTAGACTGCGGGATTTGAACTGTATGGATAATGACTTTATTTTGCTCCCCCTTTGTCTTACCCTCTTCCTTTCTCTTTCTTTCTCTTCTCCACCTTTCCTTGGGGGGGGGGGGTTCTCGTTCCTTATTCTTTCTTTGGACTCCTATTTTTACTCGAGTGGTTTATTTGATTATTGGGGGATGTTTCTAAGTGTTTTTTTTAATTTGGTTGCTCAATACTTGCTGGGATTGTAATTTTGTAATCTTATATATTTTTATTTTGGCCCACTCTTAACTCCTGTCTTATAAGATATTGGAATTTATTTACTCTATTTTGTAATGCCTGGGCCGAGGGCATGGCTCTGGCTGGGAGAGGTTATGACGGGTTTATTGGAAAATAGTAGTGCCCCTGTGAGCAAGGGGGAAAGTCTCCTTTTAAATATGCCTCATATTACTTTTATTCAGGAGTAGTTCTTAGTTGTTTTGATTTAGCTGTTTTAAAGAGTGTTTTTATACATGAATTGTTTTTGGTTTTTATTCAATGTCTTTTGGGGGCGTTCTTCCTCCTGGGGGGTCTTCAGCTTGCTTGGACGATCATGGCTAGCCATTCGTTTAGGTGGTACTCCTGGAATGTCAAGGGGAGCCACTCACCAATCAAAAGGAAAAAGATATTATCAAGTCTCAAAAAAGAAAGGGTTGATGTGGCCTTTCTACAAGAGACACATCTACTTGATAAGGAGTATTCAAAGCTGTAACAGGGTGGATTTGGTCAGGTGTTCTTTTCATCTTTCAGCTCAAAAAGTAGGCGAGTAGCCATTCTCATTCGGAAGAATCTTCCCTTCCAAATGCGAAGCCAGATAAAAGATGAGTCTGGATGGTATATATTTATTAAAGCCCTAATATCTGGAGAGGAATACGGGATTTTGAATCTTTATTGCCCCCCGGCACATCCCTTTTAAATTTGTAATCTCCAAGTTGATGGCTCTTGGGGTCCGCCATACAATTATAGGGGGAGTTTTTAATTGTATCATTGACCCAGAGACAGACAGTATACCTAGGAGCACTGCGGGCATATCTTTAAGATCTGGGCAGCTGGCGGATCTGAATAGGGAGTTGGGGCTGGTAGATGTGTGGAGGTGTCTTCATCCTGAGAGTAGAGACTTTACTTTCTATTCTAACCCACACAAGTGTCATACCAGAATCAATATGATTTTTGCCCCCTCGACCCTTCTGAACTCGATATTGTCTTGTAAAATAAGTAATGTAACTATTTCTGACCATGCCGCAGTATATATGGAGGTTAAGACTAGTGATGATGGGATAGGTCCCCGACATTGGCGTATGGACCCATTTCTACTGAAAGATAGCAAGTTCATAAAATATATTTCTCAGGAATTTAAAACCTGCTGGGATATCAACTCAGACACGGCCAGTGGCCCTTCGACGATGTGGGAGACTGCTATGGCATACGTGTGAGGCTTGGTTATCTCATATTCTGCAACCCGGAAAAGACAAAAGGGAGAACAACAGCGTCTGCTCGAGGCTCGCCTGTAGGCGGCTGAGACAGCGTATGTTGATAGGCCCTCCATTACTAAACTACAGCGGATCACAGCCCTTAGGGTAACTTTGAATACCATACTTACTCAAACAGCAAAGAGGGAGACATTATTTGCAAAGCAGAGACTATTTGAATACAGTGACAAGCCTGGCAGTTATCTAGCGTACCTTGCCAGAAAGAAAAAGGCTCCCCAAGCCATTATGTCTATTAGAGAGAGTGCTGGTACCCTGTCTTCTGATTGCAAAAAGATCAATGCAGCCTTTAGAAAGTTCTATTTCGAAATGTATAAGTTGCAGAACTGTGAGGATAGAATGAGGAAGATGGAGTCTTTCTTTAAAAATCTTGCCCTCCCGGGCCTAACCTCTGAAAGGTGTCGTTGTTGAATGCCCCCTGACATCCCAGGAAGTACAGGTGGTGAGGCAGCTTCAAAGTGGCAAAGCTCCTGGACCAGACGGATTCCAGGCTGAGTTCTATAAAGAATTTATAGGGGAACTGGCTGGGCCACTCATAAATACGTATAATTATTCACATAGTCAGGGCTGCCTCCCACCTTCTCTGAGAGAAGCAAATATTTCTCTCATTCTGAAGAAGGGAAAGGCCCCAGATGACTGCTCATCATACAGACCCATATCCTTGTTAAATGTGGATTTTAAAATTCTCTCAAAAATGTTAGCATTAAGACTGGAGAGGGTCTTACCATTCATTATAAAAGAGGACCAGATGGGGTTTGTAAAGGGTCACAGATCAACTAATAACATTAGAACAGTCTTAAATATGGTACAAGCCTGCCAGCAGGGAGTGATACCGGGATTAATTGTCTCCCTAGAGGCAGAGAAGGCATTCGATCGGGTAGAATGGCCATATCTCTTTTAAACGTTGGAACGGTTTGGTGTTGGAGAGGTCTTTACTAAATGGGTTACAGTATTATACAGTGATACCAAAACAGCAGTGATCACCAACAGGTTAAGTTCAAATAGCTTTAGCATTGGCAGAGGCTGTCATCAGGGATGCCTTCTCTCACCATTATTATTTACACTAGTGATTGAGCTGCTGGTGGAAGCTATATGAACTGACACTAACATAATGGCTCCGGAGCTTGGATCGGGCAAGGAAGCACCTCTACACACAAAGGGTGGCAGATATTTGGAACTCCACAAACGGCAGTAGATGCTGGATTGGTTATTAATTTTAAATCTAAGATAGGCACATTTTTCCTCAGCAGAGATAGTAAGGGATATGGGCCAAAGCAGATATAGGAAGTTAGGCCATAATCTTACTGAATGGCAGAACAGGCTCAAGGGGCTGAATGGTCTATTCTGATGAACGATATTTGAGAGCCAAAGCGTATTGCACCACTCTGCTCTGACATTATACAGTCGATGTTTTAAGGTCATACATTCTGCCCCTATGTTTGTGCACTTTCATAGTATTAACAGTTAAATAGCAAACTTTCAGCAGTGTGGCTAGTTGCATGGGGTGAAGCATTTGAAGAGTTGCCTTGCAAGAGCAGGAGGTCGAATTGGATGAAGTTGAGGTGATGCAGTGCCACCACTGGCAGGTGAATGTAATTACAATGTGAGGAGTTTACATTCCCAGTTTCCACTCGATAAAGGTGAAATACCAGGGAAGCTAGAAATCTGAAATATAACAGAAAGTTCTGGAAATACTCAGCAGGTCAAGCAGAATCATTAGCCAAAGAAACAGAGTTAAATTTTTAGGTCAGTGCCCTAAAAGTTCTGATGAAAGGGGTTAGACCTGAAATGATCATTCCCTTTTCACAGGAACTGCTTAAACTGCTAAGTGTTCCCAGCATTTTCTGTTTATATTCTCAGTTTCCAATATGGACAAATGTTTAGGATGGATAAAGATAACAAAATGCACACACAAAACTTTACAAATACTTTATGGATGGTGATCTACACTGCATGTGTTTGAATGTGCGTAAATGTTTTTGGAGCTAATCAGTGAGTAATATAGTGAAGGAATGTGTTTTTTTTTAAAAATACTTAGTCATTTTAATCTACTTAATAATGTGAGTAATTAAATTATATTCATTGCGGTTAGTTGTAAAATAGTTTCAATGGGGTTTAAGGCCACATGGTCCTTGTCAAAAGTAAGGTCTATGGTTTCCTTGCTGCTCTATACGTCAAGTGAATGTAACTAAGGCTGACAATTGTGAAAATGCTTTTGAAAAGGATGGAACTTTTACTCAAAGACACAATTATGTTTTGGCTCATGGCTTTACATATAGATATGGGTGTGTACATGTATACAAATATATTACTTCGCAATTCAGTTCTGTAGTGAGTCTTGGATTTCCTTCGATGTATCAATTGGTACATTTGGATGATAGTTTATTGCTGGGAGTGACATTGTGTTCTGTAGGCAATTACACAAATGGCTTCACCAATGCGATCTTATCTTGGTAAAATCTAAGGAGTTGGTAAAGTAAAAAGGACAAGCTATCATAAAAGGGATAATCTTACAAACTGATTGACATGTGAAAGAATGAATCAGGAGGCAAGAGGAAGTAGTATCACCAAGGTGCCAAGAATTTTAAAGAAATCCATCAGGAAGTGGGCAAACCAAGATTGACGATTACACACTAGTAAGCCAATTTGAGTTCTGGAAGTGTGGATGATATACTGACTGTAGTGGCTAGGAAGGGTAACAAAGATTTGAATGGATTTGAATGATTCAATGCACAAAAAGCAACATCAAAGGCAGAAGAACTTCAGTCAACAGAAGATATCTGTGCCCAATCAACCCGTGTAATGAATTACATCTCAAAGTGGATAGACTACAAAACCACTGCTTTTATTTAGAAGTATTTCTTTTGTACTTGTTATGACAAACTTAATAAATTCTGTAAGGCTTGTGAGAACATATCAGCATCTGTAATTGATCCTATCACTAATTAGCATTAGTAAACTTTTAGATTGGTTCTAATGTTAAAGTAAATGCCAAATTTTTACAATATAACCACAAATTATGTGGTGTCATATCAGTATTCTTAAGCTTTATAGTGTAGAAACAGGAATATATTTTTCGTTCTCAACATGAAGATCCTCCCACATTACTTCATCTCAATTCAACAGCATTTCCTCTTTGTTTCTCTTACAGGTACTTATCTGGCTTATCCTCAATGCATGAATGCAATTGAGCCCAACTACCCCATGCTTTCTAATCACTGTCTGAGTAAAGAGATTTCTTCAAATTTCCTTATTCACTTTACTATTTTTTATGGTCCCTAGTTTTGGACCCTGACAAGGAAAAAGATCTCCTTTTACAGCTACCACATTAAACCCCTTTAGAATTTTAAAGATCTCTACCAGGTCACCGAGCAGATCTTTTTCTATCTGGAAGAGAATCTCAGATAAATGGTAGGTAGAATATCTTAGTTACAGTATTATTTTGTAAATTCCTTTCCTTTCCTATATTCTTCAATTTAATACATGGACCAAAACTGAGCACAGAAATCTTGGGTCTGGCCAAACTAAGGCCCAGTATGGCTTTAACATAATCTCTCTGCTTTTGAATATTATTCTTCTACAAATGAACCCCAGTACTTTCTTTGTATTTTTGGGCTCTGTTAGTCTGCATTGCTACTTTTCATGAATTGGTCATCTGCCTCCATAGATCTTACTGATTCTCTACCCAATTGATACCAATGGTAGGTGGCCATCTTATACCTCAAACTAAAATGCATCACTTCGCACACTTATCCATATTGGAATTCACTTTATATTTATGTGACTCATTCTCTAAGTTTTTTTTTAACATCATCTAATTAGTCACAGTCTTCATCAGTATTAACTATACTTCCCAAATTAGTGCCATATTATCAGCTATTGTTTGAGAGTAAGACAAAACTACATTCTAGATACACAAACGCAATTTTTCAATAATCACAACTAATAATCATAATAAGTCAATCCAACATGGAATACTTACAATAGCAACAGGATCATTACTTCGAGTTCCTACGATGCTGAATTTCTTCACATGTGTATTATTTTTCAAAGCTTCAGCATATGCTTTTAGAGTGGCAAGGGGAATGTTCTAGAAATATTGAAATGAAATAATTTTAATTTTAAAAAATTGGATTTCAATGCCGATCTTTTTTTCCACAGAGTTTAAACCTTACTGATTTCATTATTTCATAATATTTTCCTTCTCGTTGCCATGGACCATGTATCTGAAACTTAAACTTCCAGGTCATAAAGTCATAGAGGGGTACAAGCACAGAAACAGGTTCTTCGGCCAATGTGTCTATGTGACCAGGTTTCCTAAACTGAATTTGTCCCACTTGATCCCTGATTCAGCTGTTAAATCATTCATTTACAAAAATGACAAATTCTTAATCAATGTTCTGTTTTTAATGTTTAATTTTTGTTTATGTTTGCTTAGATATTTCCTTTGGAATTGAACCTCAAAGTTTTTTCGTATGGAGGTGGTGTTATGTACAACTTCAAACAGAATGTCACTATTAAAG
Source organism: Chiloscyllium plagiosum (assembly GCF_004010195.1). Taxonomy (NCBI): domain Eukaryota; kingdom Metazoa; phylum Chordata; class Chondrichthyes; order Orectolobiformes; family Hemiscylliidae; genus Chiloscyllium; species Chiloscyllium plagiosum. The sequence continues at coordinate 139,114,865 of NC_057711.1, read as the reverse complement.
CTACAAGATGGTGAAGACAGTGGAAGCCCTGTGTATTTTTTTAAAACTCCATCTCCCCTCTAATTTCCTTAAAAGTGTTATCAGATGTTGACAACTTTATGTTTGAGACCCTCCAATAAGGTGTTAGGACCTGTCAGCCCCGAATCAAAGTCACAGGTTACATACTATGTAATTGTGATAAACTATTTCTCTTCATAGCTTTTGACCTATCAACTTAGCCTGAATACACAGAGGCCTGCAAACTGTTTTCCATGTACCATCAAAATGAAGCAGTCCTGAGATATATGGAAGCAGAGTCACTGGAGTCCCAATGGGCTGCTGTCTTATTAGAGAGTCTCAACTGGTGGTGGTGGTTTAACCTAATGGTCACCAAATCTCAGGCAATGGGAGAGTTCAGGATAATCTCAGCTGGTATGGGAGTTGTACATACACTGGTGGTATTACAAGACAGGTATCTAACCAACTGAGCTAAACCAACAATACATCCACAGAAATGACAATACACGAGTTTTTAAGCAGTGTTTTTGAGCACAAAAGGTAAAGGCTGACATTCCAGTAAAGCACTGAGGACACGTAGAGGGGAAGTGGTTGTGAAGTGATGAGCTCACTGGACAAGCCATCCAAAGGCTGAGGCTAATGCTTGGTGGACCTGGGTTCAAATCCCATCATAGCAACCAGTGAAATTTGAAATCAGTGAATAAATTAAGTGCCTGAAAGAGACCATAAGTTGTTTTAAAAGCTACACTGAGGTGTTTAATTGTAAAATGGACTTTGCTGGACTAAAACATGGCCACTGCCAATCAGGTGATGCAAGTTGACTACAATTTTTAAGGTGAGAGGAGAAAGATTTAAAAAGGACATCAGGTGCAATCTTTTTACACAGAGAGTGGTTCGTATGTGCAACGAACTTCCAGAGGTAGTGATGGATGCGGATACATTTTAATATTTAAAAGACATTTGTATAGGTTTATGAATAAGAAACGTTTGGAGGGCTATGGGCCAAATGCAGGCAAATGTGACTAGTTTAGTTTGGGAACATGGTCAGTATGGACGGGTTGGATCGAAGGGTCTGTTTCCGTGCTGAATGGCTTTATGACTCTATGACCTCTGTTTACAGAGAGAAAGACTGAAGAATAAAAACAATTCAATCTACCTTTCTCCCTTGTCCATAACACTTGTTTCAATAATGGTTATGATGAAACTATCATTGATTGTCATCAAAATCCATTCAGATCACAAGTGTAATTCAGGGTGGGCATCTGCTATCCTCACCTGGTCTGTGCCTACATGTAACTCCAGATCTTCTACAATGTGTCCCAGTTCAACACTCAATTCAAGAGCAATTAAGAATGGCCAACAAATGCTGGCATTGCCAATAATGAACACATCCCACAAAAGAATAAAGAAAAATTGTTAACCCATTTGTTCTTGCGAAAGTCAAGGATATAAGACCACCGACCCCTAACATCTGTCCTATACCTACCCCCCCTTTAAATTAAGGGGGGTAGGTATAGGACAGATGTTAGGGGTAGGTTCTTTACTCAGCAAGTCGTGAGTTCATGGAATGCCCTGCCAGTAGCAGTGGTGGACTCTCCCTCATTATGGTCATTTAAGCGGGCATTGGATAGGCATATGGAGGATAGTGGGCTAGTGTAGGTTAGGTGGGCTTGGATCGGCGCAACATCGAGGGCCGAAGGGCCTGTACTGCGCTGTATTCTTCTATGTTCTATGTTCTATGTTCTAAGGTAACTTTCAGTCATAATTTCACGGATACAGCTAATCTTTAACACATAATCACACCCCAAAGGCAGCAGCAGTTCAAAATAGCTGCTCACCGCTACCTTCATTAAGACAATTTGGGAGGGTAATATATACTAGTCTATCATCCGTGTCATGAATGAATTAAAAAGAAAACTAACATTAGGTGGCTGAAATGGAAAATATGTTGCTTTTTCTCAGTACTGAGGTCAAACAATAAATACAAAACCAATAAAAACAAAGTACCATCTATAGTTAATTAATAAACACAGAAAATGTTGACATCCTCTGGAGGTTAATCAGAAACTGAAGAGGAATGGAGTTGATTTTCAGGTCAATGCCCTAACGAAGTGGTTAACTTTGTCTCACGATTGATGTTTCTGGCATGCTGAGCATTTGCAGCATTTATGGTCTTAGTTCAAATTTGTTGCAGAAGAGAAAGACTGCAGATGTCTCTACATTTGTTATTCTGCTGTTTCACATATAAACTGTGACATACTCTTACGTTAATAAAGAAATTTGTACACTGAGCTGATATTTTCTTCATGCATGAAAGAAAAAGTTTAATAATACCATTAACTATAAGTGACAATTGTAATTTACTTGTGAAATAACAACTGTGCTAACAAACTAATTCACTAAATAATGAAAGTCTTTAGATGATAATAATCCCTTGGAAATTGGGAAGTGAACACATCACTTCCTTTTGCTAATCCTGGTGGTGACAGCAACCTGCCAGGTACAGTGAGAAGGCAATTCAGCTTGTTAAGTGGGCAATTAGCAGAAAACTTCTAACAGCAATGTAATTTTGACAGCTTTGCACAAGCCCTAAGTTCAGTCAGGAGCTCAGCTACGCGGGGGTGGCATTAAAGAAAGATGTAGCCTGACTGTTTCATGGTGCAAAAACAAGTCTGCGGGCATGTGTGGGCAGATGCTTGCCATGGGAAGTGTGGTTCCTGGAGATTGCTCTCTTGGCCAATGTTTGTGGTTCATGGATGATTGTCCTCAGCTTTCTCCTTCAACGATTCTGCTACATCCTCCATGGAGGTTTTCACCTTAGCAGCACACTGACACATGGCTGCAGTGAAGACTGCTCCCTCCTCCTGAATGTGCCTGCCATCTCTAATTGGATAGTGGATTGAGAGGGGTCCTGCTCATTGGTCATATTCCAAAATAATGACTCAGAAAGCATCCTGTTCTGAAGCTACAAACTCATAAGTGAAAATATTGTGTGTCCTGAAAATATATCCCAGTATGTTCTTACAACTTAAGAGTATTAAAGCTCATATAACAGTTCACTTTCATGGAATCTTCATCTTCAGTTTGTTAAATGTATGCATAGTTTAATGGACTCACACAGAAGGCTTAAAGTTTAGGTATATAGTTAAAGTAGCATGAAAAACTACATAAAATAATCAAAAGACCAAAGGAATGCTGATTTTTATATCAAGCAGGTTAGAAACTCAGAAGGTAGGAAATTGTGCTACAGCCACGTAATGCTCTGTTAGGCCACTGCTGGAGTACTGTGAGCTTATAAAGATATATTGACTTTAGGGGGGCAGCAATGTACCTTTAATAGAATCATATGTAAACTAACAATACAAGGAGAGTTGAATAATCAGGATTGCATTCCTGAATGTTAGAAGGTTACGAGATATTTAAAAGTATAATTACTTAAAGATGTACAGCACAGAAACAGACCCTTCGGTCCAACTCGTCCAACTGGATATCCTAACCTAATCTAGTTCCATTTGCCAGCATTTGGCCCACATCCCTCCAAACCCTTCCTATGCATATACACATCCAGATGCCTTTTAAATGTTGTAATTGTACCAGCCTCCACCACTTCCTCTGGCAGCTCATTCCATACACGCACCACCCTCTGTATGAAACATTGCCCCTTAGGTCCCTTTTATATTTTCATTGGATGTGGGCATCTAGGACTGGGACAACAGTGGCGAGTTGCCTTCTTAAACCACTGCAATCCATTTGGACTAAGTACACCCGCAATACTGTAAGGGAGGAAATTCCAGGATTTTGACCCAATGACACTGATGGAATGGTCATATTTTTCCAAGTCAGGATGATTAGTCACTTGGAGGAGAACTTGCAGGCATCTGCTGCCCTTGCCCTTCTGGACAGTGGTGGCCATGGGTTTGTAAGGTCTAATGATCATTGGTGAATTTCTGCAATGCATCTTGTAGATAGTACACACTGCTGCTACTGAGTGTTGGTGGTGGAGAGAATGAATGAGGATGTGGCTGCCTTATCTGGATGGTATCAAGCTTCTTGAGTATTGGTGAAGGTGCAAGTGAGGAATGTTCCATCACATTCCTAACTTGTGCTTTGTAGATGGTGGGCAGGCTTTGGGGAAACAGGTAGTGAGTTACTCATTGTAGGATTCGTAGCCTCTGACTAAATAGGTTGAGATATTAGGAGAAATAGATAGACTATGTGGATAGAAGCTACTACCAGTGATTGGGTAAACTAATACTGAGGAGACACTGGCTAAAAATTAGAGTCAGATGTTTAAAGAGTAAAATGAGGAAACACAACACACACAAAACATGCTAGAAGTTTGGAACTCTGTTCGCAAACTTGTTAATTTTAAATCTGACAGTAACACATTTTTGTTAACCAAAGGTATTAACAATGTGAGGTAAAATTGATGGGCAGATTCAATGAACTAATTGCCCTACTCCTCTTGACTGAGATCACAGCGGGTCAGACAGCATCCATGTAGAGAGAGCAAGCTGATGTCTCGAATTTCGATAACTGTTCCTTAGAGCTGAAGTGAAGTGTGGAGGGGACAGCATTTATGCTATAGTTGGTGGGCGGCAGTGTGTGGGTGGTGGGTGTAGGGAGCCTGTGGAGAAAAGATGTTGATAGTTCAGATTAATTGAACAGGATGTGGGAATAGCAGAACAATAGTGTGTCTAACTGCTAAAAACCTGAAAGGGCAAACAATCCCTCTGGGGTGGGGGAAAGGGAAAGAGGACATGGCGACAAAGAATAGAACAAGTAAATCTAAAAGGGAAGAAATTGGAAAATGTTACAAGTAAATCTAAGAGAAAGGGCTTTTCTTTTAGCTTTACTTGTTGCATTCTCTGTTACCATGTCCTCTCTCCCACCCCACCCAGTGTCTGTTCTTTCCAATCTGGCAGTTAGGACACCATTGCTCTGCCATTCTGACATTCCGATTGCTTAGTCTGAACTATCGCCATCTCTTCTCTAGCAGCACTTTACACCCATCACCCCCACAACACCCCCTCACCCCCACCAAATATAGCATAAATGTTGGCCCCTCCACACTAAGTTCTGATGAAGAGTCATCTAGACTCTGAAAGCTTGTACTTTCAAATAAACCTATTGGACTATAACCTGATGTTAAGTGATTCTAAACCCAGACTTGAAATATTAGCTTGCTCTCTCTCCCTGGATACCGTCTTACCCGCTGTGATCTCCCGCATTTGTTGTTTTCAGTACGGATTCCAGCATCTGCAGTAATTTGCCCTACTCCTCTTCCTGTGTTAATTATTTTTCACACTTCCTGTGCTAATAGGTGCTCTTTTGAAAAGTGTACTTGTGTGAAGATGGAACAAAACTAAAATCGAATTAGCTAATTAAACATCCTAAATACATTGTTAACACAATTGTGGTTATTCCCATGACAATTTCCCTGTGTTTCCTTTTTACTTTGTTATCTCAAGCACTCAAAATCCTCACATAGGTCTGTGACATCTTTCTCATATTTGGAATTCTCTCCTTTTTCTTCGTTTATCATCAATTATGTTGAAGAAAATTCTAGCAAATCAGACAAAGAAAGAACAATGAGGTGTCTGCAATCACCTTTATGTTATTGAGGTTTATCTCCTCAAGTTCAGGGTCATTTGCCTCAACTTGCTTTAGGGTTTCTTCCACATCTGTAGAGTTTGGCAGCTCATCTGGAACTGGTTTGTACTGCGTGGGTTGGATTACACCTACACAAGGAAGAGTGTTAACAAGGATGTACTATAAAATCATTGTTCCCAACGTAAACTTGCTCACCATTAATGCTCTACACAAGTTCAATAATCTAAGGAAAACATTCCGTTTAGTATAATTCGGCATGTTACAATCCAGGACTTATGTCCTAACCAGGGAATGTTGATGAAGAAGAGCACGAACTCACCTTTATAACACTATTCTGGAACTAAATCCTGGAATATTAATTAGAAGGTCAATAATTGTCAAATTTCCATTCTGAATGCAAGCAGCTCAGCTCTGAAATCTGTTTGGATGAGGATTTAGAACACCTACCAATCTGATTGTGGGAAATAGCTAATGCATCTTAAATAGATGGTCCGTCAACCCGAAATACCATAGTAACCACATGAGCTTAGATACAATCAATAGATCTAAATGCCTAAAAGAGACCATTGGAGTTTGAACTTGAATTGTATTGGAAAAAAATACAGAATCACATTTATCAATCACACAGTTTTAATCATTTGAGGCTCAAATCAAAATGGCCCAGCTTTTAACACGGTGTGCATTTTACTCACTGTTAAGACCTTCCTTGTTAACTATGGTGCTACTGGCAAGAGCTTCATAATATTGCTGGTTGCTCATCAGTGTGTGCATACCAAGGATGGCTATAAAGAAAAACAAAAGACACACAAAGTTAATGACACATTGTTGGATGGATGCCAGTGTTATAGCTGTAATAGTACAGCTCAGGACGGGGGAAGTTCTAAAGCATATATTTTCAGTAGTATTGCCAGAATGTTGTCAGGGCACACCGTGCCTCTAGCCATTTCTTGGTATCATGTGGAGTGAATCAAATTTGCTGAAAACTGGCATCTGTGATGCTGTAGACCTTGATAGGAAGTTCACAATGGACCTTCCACTCAGCACTTTGTAGTAAAGGTAGTTACAAATGCTTCAGTCTTATCTTTTCCACTGATGTGCTGGGCTCTTCCATCATTGAGAATGGTGATATTTGTGGAGCTTTGACCTCCAATGAGTTGTTTAATTATGCACCAGCATTCACAACTGAGTGAGGCAAGACTGCAGAGCTTAAATAGAACATAAAACATAGAATATTACACTGCAGTACAGGCCCTTCAGCCCTCAATGTTGCACTGATCCATGAAACCCATCTAACCTACACTATTCCAGTTTTATCTGTATGTCTATCCAATGACCATTTAAATGCCCTTAAAGTTGGCGATTCTACTACTGTTGTAGGCAGGCCATTCTATGCCCCTACTACTCTCTGAGTAAAGAAACTACTTCAGACATTTGTCCTATATCTATCACCCCTCAATTTAAAGCTCTGTTCCCTCATGCTAGTCATCACCATCCGAGGAAAAAGGCTCTCACTGTCCCAGCCTATCTAACCCTCGGATTATCTTATATGTTTCAATTAAGTAACCTTTCAACCTTCCCTCTAACAAAATCAGCCTCAAGTCCCTGAGTCTTTCTTCATTAGACCTTCCCTCCATACCAGGCAACATCCGAGTAAATTCTGGATTAGTGGTGCTGGAAGAGCACAGCAATTCAGGCAGCATCCGAGGACAGGCAAAATCGACGTTTCGGGCAAAAGCCCTTCATCAGGAATAAAGGCAGAGAGCCTGAAGCATGGAGAGATAAGCTAGAGGAGGGTGGGGGTGGGGAGAGAGTAGCATAGAGTCTGAGGAAATGACCTGGGAGTTGCAATGAGAGAGAGACTCCCTGAGATTCTTGTAGAGAGAAGAGGAAAACTTCTTCAAGGCAGGCATCCTTGCAAGAGGATTCGCAGTAGGGTTAAAATCAACGAGGTAAAAAGACCTGTCCGGACTTGTCCGACCTGCCCAACTCCTTTTCCACCTATCCACTCCACCCTCTCTTCCCTGACCTATCACCTTCAGGCTCTCTGCCTTTATTCCTGATGAAGGGCTTTTGCCCGAAACGTCGATTTTGCCTGTCCTCGGATGCTGCCTGAATTGCTGTGCTCTTCCAGCACCACTAATCCAGAATCTGGTTTCCAGCATCTGCAGTCATTGTTTTTAACATCCGAGTAAATGTCCTCTGAACCCTTTCCATAGCTTCCACATGCTACCTATAAAGCGGTGACCAGAACCCGCAATACTCCAAGTGAGGCTACACCAGAGTTTTGTACAGCTGCAGCATGACCTCGTGGCTCTGAAAATCAATCCCTCTGCTAATAAAAGCTAACACACCGTATGCCTTCTTCACAACCCTATCAACCTGGGTGGCAACTTTCAGGAATCTATGTACATGGACACTGAGATCTCTCTGCTCATCTATACTACCAAGAATCTTGCCATTAACCCAATACTCTGCATTCCTGTTACTCTTTCCAAAGTGAATTACATCACACTTTTCCACATTAAACTCCATTTGCCACCTCTCAGCCCAACTCTGCAGCTTATCTATCCCTCTGTATTCTACATCATCCTTCGACACTACCCACAACTCCATCAACCTTAGTGTCATCTGCAAATTTACTAACGCATCCTTCTGTGCTGTCATCCAGATCATTTATAAAAATGACAAACAGCAGTGGCCCCAAAACAGATCATTGTGGTACACCACTAGTAACTGAACTCCAGGATTGACATTTCCCATCAACTACCACCCTCTGTCTTCTTTCAGCTAACCAATTTCTGATCCAAACTGCTAAATCACCCTCAATTCCACACCTCCATATTTTCTGCAATAGCCTACCACGGGGAACCTTATCAAACCAAAGATGTGCAGGTCAGGTGAATTGGCCATGCTAAATTGCCCGTAGTGTTAGGTAAGGGGTAAAATGTAGGGGTATGGGTGGGTTGCGCTTCGGCGGGTCGGTGTGGACTTGTTGGGCCGAAGGGCCTGTTTCCACACTGTAGTCTAATCTAATCTAATCTAATCTAATCTAATCAAACACCTTACTGAAACCCATATACACCACATCAACCGCTTTACCCTCATCCATCTGTTTTGTCACCTTCTCAAACAACTCAATAAGGTTTGTGAGGCATGACCTACCCTTCAGAAAACCATATTCACTCTCCCTAATCAATTTATTCCTTTTGCGATGATTATAAATTCTATCTCTTATAATCTTTTCCAACACTGTACCCACAACCGAAGTAAGGCTCACTGGTCTATAATTACCAGGGTTGTCACTACTCCCTTTCTTAAATAACGGAGCAACATTTGCTATCCTCCAGTCTTCTAGCACTATTCCTGTTGACAATGACGACATCATGATAAAAAACAAAGACTCTGCAATCTCCTCCCTGGCTTTCCAGGGAATCCTAGGATAAATCCTATCCAGCCCAAGGGACGTACCTATTTCCACATTTTTCAGAATTACTAAAACCTCCTCCTTATGAACCTCAATCCCTTCTCGTCTAGTAGCCTATATCTCAGTATTGTCCTCGACAACATTGTCTTTTTCCTGTGTGAATACTGACATAAAATATTCATTTAGCCTTCCCCTATCTCCTCTGGCTCCACGCACAACGTCCCACTACTATCCTTGATTGGCCCAAATCTTACTCCAGTCATTCTTTTACTTCTGTTTTGCTTGAAGCTTTAGAGTTTTGCTTGATTACATCCGCCAATGACTTCTCATGTCCCCTCCTGGCTCTTCTTACCTCTCTGTTTCGGTCTTTCCTGGCTGACTTGTAACTCTCAAGTGTCCTAACTGAGCCTTCATGTCTCATCCTAACATAAGCCTTCTTCTTCCCCTTGACAAGAGATTCAACTTCTTTAGTAAATCATGGCTCCCTCGCTCGACAGCTTCCTCCCTGCCTAACAGGTACATACTAACCAAGGACACATGGTAGCTGTTCCTAGAATAAGCTCCACATTTCAATGGCACCCATCACCAGTTTCCTTCCCCATCCTATGCATCCTAAATCTTGCCTAATCACTTCATAAATGCCTTTCCTCCAACTCTAACTCTTGCCCTGCAGTATATACCCATCCCTTTCCATCACCAAACTAAACAAAACCGAAATGTGGTCACTATCACCAAAGTGCTCACCTATCTTTAAATCTAACACCTGGCCAGGTTCATTACCCAGTACCAAATCCAATGTAGCCATGTCCCTTTGTTGGCCTATCTACATACTGTGTCAGGAAACCCGTCTGCACACATTAAACAAAAACTGACCTTTCTAAAGTACTTGGACTATAGTATTCCCAGTTAATATTTGGAAAATTAAAGGCCCCCATAACAACTACCCTGTCACTCTTGCTCCTATCAAGAATTATCTTTGCTATCCTCTCCTCTACATCTCTGGAACTATTTGAAGGCCTTTTAGAAGACTCCCAACAGGGTAACCTTTTCTTTCCTGTTTCTAACCTCAGCCCGTGCTACCTCAGTAGATGAGACCTCAAACATCCTTTCTGCCACCGTAATACTGTCCTTGATTAACAATGCCGCACCTCCCCACTTTTACCAACTTCTCTGTTATTACTGAGACATCTAAATTCCGGAATCTGCAATAACCATTCCTGTTCCTGACCAATCCAAGTCTCTGAAATTGGATCTGTTGGTTGCTTAGCTCGATCTCTTTCTGCTTATGCTCTTTGGTACACGATTAGTCCTGTTTTGTAACTTCACTGGGTTGACACTTCACTGTTAGGTATGCTTGGTGCTACTTCTGGCATGCCCTCCTGCACTTTTCATTAAACCATGGTAGTGGGCTTGACTTGATGGAATAATATGGGTGGCACGGTGGCTCAGTGGTTAGCACTGCTGCCTCACAGCACCAGGGTCCCAGGTTCGATTCCAGCTTCAGGCAACTGTCTGTGTGGAGTTTGCACATTCTCCCTGTGTCTGCATGGGTTTCCTCCGGGTGCTCTGGTTTCCTCCCACAATCCAAAGATTCACAGGCCAGGTGAATTGGCCATGCTAAATTGCCCATAGTGTTAGGTGCATTAGTCAGAGGGAAATGGGTCTGGGTGGGTTACTCTTCGGAGGGTCGGTGTGGACTGGTTGGCCCGAAGGGCCTGTTTCCACACTGTAGGGAATGTAATCTAATAGAGTGGGTGATACTCTGGGATATAAGGTTGCAGATTGTGATGTGGTTTAATTCAAATTGTGGTGGCCCACTGCGCCTCATAGAAAATTACTGGTCATGGAATAAGAGGCACGGTAGCAACTGACTTATGGCTTTGTGTGCAAGAGAAAATGTCAAAGTTTGTGGATGATATAAAACCTGGGGAAGTTGTAAACTTCAAGGAGGATAATGTAGAACTTCAAAAGAATATTGACATTTTGGTGGAGTGGGTGGATATATGGCACATGAAGTTAAACATGGAGACGTGTGAGGTGATACACGTTGGTACAGAGAACAAGGAAAGATTATGTAAACTAAAGAATACACAGCAGCAGTAGAAATGTCTGGGTATATTTGTATATGTATATGTATTGTAAGTCATTTGGCCAGACAGATAGAGAGAGCTGGTTGTTAATAAAGTATTAAGAATACTAGGCTTCATGAATATGATCATAGATACAAGAACAATGAGGTTATAATGAACCTATATAAGACACTGGTCAGACTTCAGTCGGCTTCTGGTATACAATCCCGGATGTCACACTTTAAGAAGGATGTGAATGCATTAGAGAGAGTAGAAGATATTTATCACAACAGTTTCAGGGATAAGACTCTTTAGTTCTGAGGAAAACTTAGGGAAGTTGAGAGAGTCCTCTTTGGATTTGGAAAGATATGAGGGGATTTGACAAAGCTTTACAAAATCCTGAGTGGTCTGGACAGATTGGATAGGTAGAATTGTTCCCACTCGTAAATGGACTGAGAGTCGGGGTGCATTACAAAGAAGGAAATGTGAGGTGAGAGAAATCTTCCACAGTGAGTTGCTAGAGTCTGAATGCACTGTTTGAAGTGTGGTAGGGGCAGGTTCAATTGTGTCATTTCAGAAGGCTTTGGATAATTATTCAAAGAAAAACAGTATTCTGGGTTTTGGGGAAAGGGTAGGAGATTGATAAGTTAAAATGCTCAGAGAGCATTGAATGACATTTCTAAACTAAAACCTTAAAAGAATAAAATTAGCTCAAGCAGCAGGTTTGACAAATTTGACCCAGCAAAGTTCTTTTAGATTAGATTCCCTACAGTGTGGAAACAGGCCTTCAGCCCAACAAGTCCACACCAACCCTCCAAAGAGTAACCCACCCAGACCCCTACCCTATATTTACCCCAACTAATGTATCTAACACTATGAGCAATTTAACATGGCCAATTCACCTGACCTACACATTTTTGGATTAGAGTCTAGATTAGAGTGATGCTGGAAAAGCACAGCAGGTCAGGCAGCAACCGAGGAACAGGAAAGTCGACATTTCGGGCAAAAGCCCTTCAAAAAGGAATGAATGCAGGGAGCCTGCAGGGTGGAGAGATAAATGGGAGGGAGGTGGGGCTGGGGAGAAGGTAGCAAAGAGTTCAGTAAATGGTTGAAAAGCTTCAGGGCAGAGGAGATGACCTGGGGGTTGCAGTGAGAGAGAGACTCACTAAGATCCTTGTAGAGAGAGGAGAGAACTTCTTCAAGGTAGGCATTCTTGCAGCCTACTCCCGTTCCTCTTTCTTATGGTCTTACGCCAGACCAGGGAAGGATGGCAGATTTGTTTTTCTAAAGGATATCAATGAACCAGACAGGTGTTTATGCCAATCAATTCATGTTCCTCCTCAGATGTTTAATTCCTTCTGGCATGGTGGGATCCAAACCTGAGATCCCAGAGCAGTACCTGGATCTCCGGATTATTAGTCCAGTGACAATACCTTTTTGACAGTACTCCCATGTGAGTTATCTTTATGTGAAAGTAATCCAGGAAAGCTGTTACGAAGAAAATTTGAGGATTTTAACCCAATAATAAGGAAGGAAAAGTTTGCCCAAATCAAGATGGTGTGTGACTTGGAGGGAACTTGGAGGTGATACTTTTACGATAATCATAGAGTCACAGAGTCATAGAGATGTACAGCATGGAAACAGACCCTTCGGTCCAACTCGTCCATGCCGGCTGGATATCCCGACCCAATCTAGTCACACCTGCCAGCATCTAGCCCATATCCCTCCAAACCCTTCCTACTCATATACCCATCCAAATGCCTCTTAAATGTTGCAATTGTACCAGCCTCCATCACTTCCTCTGGCAGCTCATTCCATACACGTACCACCCTTTGTGTGAAAAAGTTATCCCATACGTCTCTTTTATATATTTCCCCTCTCACCCTAAACCTATGCCCTCCAGTTTTGGTCTCCCCAATCCCAGGGAAAAGACTTTGCCTATTCACCCTATCCAAGTCCCTCATAATTTTGTAAACCTCTTCACTATCCTATCTACCTGCGACTCCCCTTTCAAGGAGCTTTGAACCTGCACTCCAAGGTCTCTTTGTTCAGCAACACTCCCTAGGACCTTACCATTAAGTGTATAAGTCCTGCTAAGATTTGCTTTCCCAAAATGCAGCACCTCGCATTTATCTGAATTAAACTCGATCTGCCATTTCTCAGCCTATTGGTCCATCTGGTCAAGATCCTGTTGTAATCTGAGATAACCCTCTTTGCTGTCCACTACACCTCCAATTTTAGTGTCATCTGCAAACTTACTAACTGTACCCCTTATGCTCGCATCCAAATCATTTATGTAAATGACAAAAAGTAGAGGACCCAGCACCGATCCTTGTGGCACTCCACTGGTCACAGGCCTCCAGTCTGAAAAAAC